>NW_026890939.1:0-77211 GCF_015708825.2 Lethenteron reissneri
CAGTCAGGCCTAGTGAAGCCTGTTTAAGCAGGCCCAGTGAAAAAGCCTCTGCAGTCAGGCCGTGCCACGTTCACGCCGTGGGGGGCCTTGCGTGCCCCCCCCCCAGCGCCCCCACCCCCCGGAGCCCCCACCCCTACCCACCGCGCCCACCCCGGCCTAGAGGCTTGACTCCTCGATGGGGGTGACGACGAGTGACGGGGGTGTCGCGTTGGAGAGACGGACGATGGGGTCGGAGCGGAGGGGCCTGGTAGTGGTGGTGGTGGGGGGGAGAGGCGGTGATGATAGTGGTGGTGGTGGGTGGAGAGGCGGTGACCATAGCAGTGGTGGTGGTAGGTGGAGGGGTGGTGATGATAGCGGTGGTGGTGGTGGGTGGAGGGGCGGTGACGATTGTGGTGGTGGGTGGAGGGGCGGTGATGATAGCGGTGGTGGTGGTGGTTGGAGGGGCGGTGACAATAGCGGTGGTGGTGGTGGGTGGAGGGGCGGTGATGATAGCGGTGGGTGGAGGGGCGGTGATGATGGCTGTGGTGGCGGTGGGTGGAGGGGCGGTGACGTTGGCGGTGGGTGGAGGGGCGGTGACGGTGGTGGTGGTGGGGGTGGAGGGGCGGTGACCATAGTGGTGGTGGTGGTGGGTGGAGGGGCGGTGACGATAGCGGTGGTGGTGGGTGGAGGGGCGGTGACGGTGGTGGGTGGAGGGGCGGTGACGGTGGTGGTGGTGGGTGGAGGGGCGGTGGTGGTGGTGGTGGGTGGAGGGGCGGTGACGGTGGGGTGACGGTGGTGGTGGGTGGAGGGGCGGCTGTGGTGCCACCGCTGCCACCACCACCACCGCTGCCAGCAGGCAGCCCCGGGTCGGTCCGCAGCTGCGCCAGACGCTCCTCCACACAGTGCGCCGAGAGGCGAGCCTCCGCATCCTGGTCCCAGCACTCCTCCATGGTGACACACAGCTGGGACAGTCCCTGGGAGTCACGCACCAACATCGTCACCACCACCGCCCCACCACCAAGACCCACCACCACCACCAACACCAAGCCACCACCACCAAGCCATCACCACCGCCACCACCAAGACACCGCCACCACCACCAACACCAAGCCACCACGAGGTCAATCCGCTGCTGGATGAGTGACCATCAGCCGAGGTTAAAACGCAACTTCAAATACAGCGGCAGACATCGTCAGGGTCGGGATGGAACCCACGTCCTCCTGTAGACCAGGTGAGGTAGTCAACATCTGCGCCCTAGTAACATTGACCAAGGGATGACAGAGGAGGGAGGGAGGAGGGAGGGAAAGAGTGAGTGAGCCAGTGAGTGAGTGAGCGAGTGGGTGAGAGAGAGTGTGAGTGAGTGGGTGAGAGGGTAAGTGAGTGATTGGGTGAGTGAGTGAGTTAGCCAGTGAGTGAGCGAGCGAGTGAGGGAGAGGGTGAGTTAGTGAGTGAGTGAGTGGGTGAGAGAGTGAGTGAGTGAGTGAGTAGGTGAGTGAGTGAGTGAGCCAGTGAATGAGTGAGCCAGTGAGTGAGCGAGCGAGTGAGTGAGCCAGTGAGTGAGTGAGAGAGTGAGCGAGCGAGCGAGTGAGTGGTGAGCGAGTGAGTTAGTGGGTGAGAGAGTGAGTGATTGAGTGGGTGAGTGAGTGAGCCAGTGAGTGAATGAGCCAGTGAGTGAGTGAGCGAGTAAGTGGGTGAGAGAGTGAGTGAGTGAGTGGGTGAGTGAGTGAGCCAGTGAGTGAATGAGCCAGTGAGTGAGTGAGTGTGAGCCAGTGAGTGAGCGAGCGAGTGAGTGAGGGAAAGAGTGAGTTAGTGAGTCTATGAGAGTGAGTGAGCAAGTTAGTGAGTGACTGACTGACTGAGTGAGTGAGTGAGCGAGTGAGCGAGTTAGTGAGTGACTGACTGACTGAGTGAGTGAGCGAGTGAGCGAGTTCGTGAGTGAGTGAGCGAGTAAGTGACTGAGTGAGTGTGTGGATGAGTGAGGGAGTGACTGAGTGAGTAACTGACTGAGTGAGCGAGTAAGTTAGTGAGTGAGTGAGCGAGCGAGTGACTGAGTGAGAGTGCTAGGAGGTGAGTGATGAGTGAGCGAGTGAGCGAGTTAGTGAGTGAGCGCGAGCGAGTGAGTGAGAAAGAGAGAGTGGGAGAGTGAGTGAGAGAGAGAGTTAGTGAGTGGGTGAGTGTGTGAGAGGGCGAGTTAGTGAGAGAGTTAGTGACTGACTGAGTGAGTGAGCGAGTGAGCGAGCGAGTTAATGAGTGGGTGAGTGAGTGAGCGAGTGAGCGAGCGAGTTAATGAGTGAGTGAGTGAGTGAGTGAGCGAGTGAGTGAGTGAGCGAGCGAGTGACTGAGTGAGAGTGCTAGTGAGTGAGTAAGTGAGTGAGTGAGCGAGCGAGTGAGAAAGAGAGACTGAGTGAGTGAGCGAGTTTGTGAGTGAGGGAGTGAGTGTGTGTGTTACTGACTGAGTGAGTGAGCGAGTGAGTGAGCGAGTGAGTGAGTGAGCGAGTGAGTGAGTGAGCGAGCGAGTGAGAAAGAGAGAGTGAGTGAGTGAGAGAGTTTGTGAGTGAGGGAGTGAGTGTGTGTGTTACTGACTGAGTGAGTGAGCGAGTGAGCGAGAAAGTGAGTGAGTGACTGAATGAGTAAGTGGGTGAGTGGGAGAGTAAGTGAGTCAGTGGGTGAGTGAGTGAGCCAGTGAGTGAGTCAGTGAGTGAGTCAGTGAGTGAGTGAGACAGTGAGTCAGTGAGTGAGTGGGTGAGGGAGTGAGCGAGTTAATGAGTGAGTTAATGAGTGAGTTACTGAGTAAGTGACTGAGTGAGAGGGTGGGTGAATGAAGGAGTGACTGAGTGAGTAACTGACTGAGTGAGCAAGTGAGCGAGCGAGCGAGTGAGCGAGTTAGTGAGTGAGCGAGCGAGTGAGTGAGAAAGAGAGAGTGGCGAGTGAGTGAGAGAGTTAGAGAGAGAGAGTTCGTGAGTGAGTGGGTGAGTGTGTGAGAGGGCGAGTTAGTGAGAGAGTTAGTGACTAACTGAGTGAGTGAGCGAGAGAGAGAGTGGGCTGAGTGAGTGAGCGAGTTAGTGAGTGAGAGAGTTAGTGAGTGAAGGAGTTAGTGAGTGAGTGAGTCACTGAATGAGTGAGTCACTGAGTGAGTGTGAGCGAGCATGAGAGAGTGAGCGAGTTAGTGAGTGAGAAAGAGAGAGTGAGTGAGAGAGAGTGACTGACTGAGTGAGTGAGTGCATGAGTGACTGAGTGAGTGACTGAGTGAGTGACTGAGTGAGTCTGTGAGAGTGAGCGAGTTAGTGAGTGAGTGAGTGACTGAGTGAGTGAGTGATTGACTGAGTGACTGAGTGAGTGACTGAGTGAGTGACTGAGTGAATGACTGAGTGAGTGACTAATTGTGTGAGTGACTGAGTGAGGTGAGTGAGTGACTGATTGTTGAGTACTGAGTGAGTGACTGAGTGAGTGACTGAGTGAATGAGTGAGTGTGTGAGTGACTGAGTGAGTGACTGAGTGAGTGACTGAGTGAGTGACTGAGTGACTGAGTGAGTGACTGAGTGAGTGACTGAGTGAGTGACTGTGTGAGTGACTGAATGAGTGACTGAGTGACTGAGTGAGTGACTGTGTGAGTGACTGAGTGACTGAGTGAGTGACTGAGTGAGTGACTGAGTGAGTGACTGTGTGAGTGACTGAGTGAGTGAGTGACTGAGTGAGTGAGTGTGTGAGTGACTGTGTGAGTGACTGAGTGAGTGAGTGACTGAGTGAGTGAGTGACTGATTGTGTGAGTGACTGAGTGACTGAGTGAGTGACTGAGTGAGTGACTGATTGTGTGAGTGACTGAGTGAGTGAGTGACTGAGTGAGTGAGTGAGTGACTGATTGTGTGAGTGACTGAGTGAGTGACTGAGTGAGTGACTGAGTGAGTGACTGAGTGTGAGTGTGTGAGTGACTGAATGAGTGACTGAGTGAGTGACTGAGTGACTGAGTGAGTGACTGAGTGAGACGTGACTGAGTGTGTGAGTGACCTGAATGAGTGACTGAGTGAGCTGAGTGAGTGACTGAGTGAACTGAGTGAGTGGACTGAGTGACTGAGTGACTGAGTGACTGAGTGAGTGACTGATGTGAGTGACTGAGTGAGTGACTGAGTGTGTGAGTGACTGACTGTGAGTGACTGAGTGAGTGACTGAGTGACTGAGTGAGTGACTGAGTGTGTGACTGAGTGTGTGAGTGTGTGAGTGAGTGAGGACTGACTGAGTGAGTGACTGATGAGTGACATGAGTGACTGAGTGAGTGACTGAGTGAGTGAGTGAGACGGTCGGACCGGGTGCTGAGCCAGGCCTCCCGGATCGCTGGGCGGCCATTGCCGTCCACACGAAGTGCCGGAGCTCATCCAGCGTGGGGCGCTCACCCACCTCGTCACCAAGGAGCGCGGTGCTCACCCCCAGCATGCCTGGCACACACCCCACACAGACACACCACAACACAAGACACACACACAGATACACACAGACACACACACACAGACACACACACAGAACACACACACAGACACACCACAGACACACACACAGACACCACACAGAAACACACACAGATACACACAGACACACACACACACAGACACACACACACAGACACACACACACAGACACACACACAGATACACACAGACACACACAGACACACACACAGACACACACACAGACACATACACACACACAGACACACACACACAGACACACACACACAGACACACACACAGAGATACACACAGACACACACACACAGACACACACACAGACACACACACAGACACACACACACACACACAGACACACACACACACAGACACACACACACAGACACACACACACAGACACACACACACAGACACACACAGAACACAACACACACAGACACACACGACACACACACAGACACACACACACACAGACACACACACACACAGACACACACACAGTCACACACACACACAGACACAGACACACACAGACACAGACAAACACACAGACACCACACACAGACACACACACAGACACACACAGACACACACACACAGACACACACACACAGACACACACACAGAGACACATACACAGACACACAGAAACACACAGAGACACACACACACACACAGACACACACAGACACACACACACACACAGACACACACACACACAGACACACACAGAAACACACACACACAGAGACACACACACACACACAGAGACACACACACACAGAAACACACACACAGACAACAACAACCGCCATTCGCCACTAAGTGGCGGTGATGTCACCACGACGCTTGTGCCAGGCCATGTGCACCTTGAGGCCACGTGAATTGTCGAACGCCCGCTGGCAGGAGGTCAAGGAGGCAGATCCAGGTGCCACGGGTCGACTGACTGAGATGATTGAGATGACTGGCTAATGCACCACCTGTGCCCCCTACTGTGCCAACTTGCTGTGCTTTAGCCACTCGGCGCTCCGCTCGTTGTTGTGAGCGTCGCCCCTCCGCCCTCCGTTGTTGTTGGAGGGCGACTGCCTCCAACTGCCCAGTAGCGTCCTTCACGAGTCTCCTCCACGGAGGCCGATCTTGACACCGCTGGTACCAGGCATCGGCAAGTCCACTCAGCTCCACGTCCTCCTGTACCACATCACTCCATCTCTTCTCTAGCCCGTGCCGCACCCGTTTAGCCCCCTCGATCCGGCCGAACAAAGGCTGTTTAGGCATATGGTGGCTGGGCAATGCAGGCTACATGACCCAGCCAACGCAGCCTTGCCTGCCGGAGGAGCTCACCGATGGGACTTTGCCCAGATCTTTCAAGGATTTGTGAGCTCCTCACACAATCCAGCCTGGTTAAACCCAGGATGGATCGTAGGCAGGCCAGCCTAAATGTTTCTAACCGGTGAAGATGCTCCATTAGGGGGTCCACGTTTCGCAAGCGTAGAGAAGGGAGGGAATGACCGTGGCTGAGAAGACCTGAAGCTTTGTGCGGAGCGACAGACCAGGTAGCTTCCACACAGCGTTACGCAACCGATGAAAAGATATTGCTGCTCGACTGATTCGGAGTGAGACCTCTGCTGTTAAACCGGAACCGGTCATGAGCACACTGCCCAGGTATGGGAAACTCTCCATTCTCTCCACAACTGATTGGGAGTTATGGGGGTGGAGTGTCTGATGGTACAAAATACCCAGGCAGGTGCTTAGTTTTAGTGGCACGCTCCAGTTTCACCAGCAGCGTCTCCACCTCCTCCGAGTGAGCAGCAATTAGCAGATCATCGGCATACATAACGTGGTTGAGCAATAGGGAGCCATCCCTTGACCGCACCCGGGCATTGATCAGCCTCTCATTATATCTGTACCAAACGGAAATTCCCCCGGTACAGCTATTGAAGGCTTCACGAATGACGTGGTCAAAATAGATGTTAAATAATGTGGGAGCCAGAGGACATCCCTGTCACACCCCAAGGTGTACAGGGAATGGTTTTGACTCCCGGCCACGTAGTTTTACCCGGGCCCACTCACCATCATGAAGGTCCTTAATGAGCGTGAGCAGAGGGTCAGGGACTCCAAAAGCACGAAGAACAACCCAGAGCCCAGGCCTACTGATGGTATCATAGGCCTTGACCAGGTCAATAAAGCAGAGATGTAGGTCTTGTTGGAATTCCCTACACATCTGCTGTAGCAGACAGACTGAAAATATGGTATCTGTGCAGGACTGCCCTTTCCTGAAACCGCATTGAGGCTCCGCAAGCCTCTCCTCAGCGTGCCTAGCAAGGCGATGTTGAAAAATCCATGTCAGGACCTTTCCCGGCACACTGAGGAGTGAGATGCCCCTGTAGTTGTTACAGTCTGTGCGGTCCCCCTTCTTAAAGAGGGGGACCACCAGGGCATCCTTCCAATCCTGCGGAACCCGTCCAGTGGCCCAGACTGTTGTTATGACTTAATGTAGGACAGTCTGTGCACAAACGCCACCCTCCCTCAGCATTTCGCTTGGGAGATCATCTCTGCCTGGTGCCTTTCCTGGTCTCAGACTCTGGATCGCATTCAGTACTTCCTCAACAGATGGCACCTCAGCCAGCCACTCACAGGGGGTGACTTCTTCTTCCAATATATGAGGCACCGCAGCCTCAGCAGGGTCATCCCCACTTTGTGCCATGATGTTTTCCATGTTGAGGGATTTCCCCTCCGCCAGGACCTCACAGAAATGCTCAGCAAATCTGCAAACCTGTTTCTGGGGGTCGGAGATTGGATCACCGTTCTTTCCCCTAGTGATGGTAATAGGTGTGGCGCTGCAGGTTACTTTTTTGATGGAGTTAAATAGTGATTTGTGATCGCGGGCCACTGAGGCAGACTCCATCTCCTCAGCAACCCGCAACCACCACCCATCCTTGCAGTGCCTCACGGCTGTCCGAACCTCCGAGCAAAGGCTGCGGTAAGCCTCCTCATTCTCTGACATGGGATGCTGTAGACGATAAGAGTGGGCCTGTCGCTTTTTCTCAACCAGCCTGAACACCTCCTCTGTCAGACAGGGTCTCTGGGGAGGTCTTGACCGTGTACCCAAAGCAGCCATTGCAGCTGCACGAGTCACAGTCCCAAACCTCGCCCATTTACCCTCGACATCAGGAGGAGTGGGGGACGATGCCAACCCCAGCCGCAAGCGATGATGAAATTCTCGCTTGCAACTTTCATCAGCTAACTGAGACCAGGCCACCTTAGGCTGGAATGGGGTCCTGGGTGTCCACCCACCACCGGAATGGAAGAATGGCAGGCACATCTTACAGATGACTAGTCGATGGTCAGAGGGCATATCAGCTCCACGGTAGGTCCTGGTGTCAAGGACATGGGCCCGCATCCGCTGATCCATCACTATGTAGCCCAGCAGATGTTCTTGCTTGGACCCGGCATGCATCCATGATGCATTTTGAAAGTTGGACGGTCGAGAACTTTCATCAGCTAACTGAGACCACAGACACACGCACAGACCAGACACACACACAGACACACGCACAGACCAGACACACGCACAGACACACGCACAGTAACACGTACAGACACACGCACAGACACACGCACACACACACGCACAGACACACGCACAGACACACGCACAGACACACGCACACACACACGCACACACACACGCACACACACACGCACAGACACACAGACACACAGACACACACACAGACACACGCACAGACCAGACACACGCACAGACACATGCACACAGTAACACGTACAGACACACGCACAGACACACGCACACACACACGCACAGACACACGCACAGACACACAGACACACGCACAGACACACAGACACGCACAGACACACGCACAGACACACGCACAGACACAGGCACACACACACGCACAGACACACAGACCAGACACACGCACAGACACACGCACACAGTAACACATACAGACACACGCACAGACACACACACACACACGCACAGACACACGCACAGACACACAGACACATGCACAGACACACGCACACAGTAACACGTACAGACACACGCATAGACACACGCACACACACACACGCACACAAACACGCGCACACACACACGCACAGACACACGCACAGACACACAGTCACACACGCACAGACACACACACAGACACACACACAGACACACACACAGACACACGCACAGAAAGACCCCCCCACCCACATCACGTGGGGCGGCACCGTGTGACAAGAGGTGACCAGGGCCGGCCAGCACCACGCCCCTGGGGCCACACCACCACCGCCACCTCCGCTCACCGCCACTGGACATGCAGCGCGTGGCGATCTCCCACAGCACCAGGCCCAGCGCGTAGACGTCGATGTGAAGGAAGGCGTCGGACTGCAAGCAGATGGCGCCCTCCAGCAGCTCGGGGGCCATGTAGCGGAGAGTGCCGACCTGCGGCGGGGTGCAACGGTGGTGGCGGAGACGTCACGCTCGGCACGACGCTCTCCAGTCTGATCGTTGTTTTTTTAACCCTTCAATCTGGCAACGAAACTGACACCTTTTTTACGAGGAGTCGTGTTTGCATTGACCACAATACCTGCGGTCGGAATGCAAACAAAAAACATAACTCTGATAATGTATGCACTGTCCTTGAAGTTTATTGGTCCACACCCGAGACAGCTTTCCAGAGAGCCTAGTCTTGTTGCACAGATAAAAGGGTAAAAAAAAAACAACTATCAAATTTTTTCTTCCGGCAAACGAGGTTCTATCGGCACCCTCCCGCCTCTTGGCGTCTCCGCCTCTTGGCCCCGGCGTCGGTGTTCACCCGCGGGATGTCGACGGGTGGGCAATCCGGCTGGAGTTTGAGCGCCAAGCCAAAGTCGGCGACGACGGCCGACAGGTCGCTCCTCAGCAGCACGTTCTTACTCTTCAAGTCGCTGCGGGAGAGACGGGGGGGGGGGGGGGCGGGGGGGGCACGGTGACGCGTTCAAGCGGTCGAAGGGTGAGAGGGGGCTGCGTGAGGAGCAAGCGGAGTCTAGAGGTCGCAAACGGGTTTTGATTCCTTACCCGTAACCGTAACCGGCCGCACCAAGGTCGCAAATGTGTACCCGTACCCACGGGTAGGCCGTGAGTCACTGGTGAGTAACCGTTTGTCACTCATTTCGGGTAGGGTACGGGTAGGGAATGGGTACCCGGCCGGGTACGGGTACCCGTTCCCTACCCGTACCCTACCCGAAACGAGTGACAAACGGTGACTCACCGGTGACTCACGGCCTACCCGTACCCGACCGCACCAGGGTCGCAAACGGGTACCCGTACCCGGCCAGGTACGGGTAGCTGGGTATCGGGTAGGGTACGGGTATCGGGTACCCGGTTGCGACCTCTGGCGGAGTCCGAACCCGAGGTCGGCAGGGACCCCCCACCCACTCCGCCACCCGCACCGCCGCCACCCCCGGTGATCCGTGGGCGGCCTGCTAGCGACGTACCGGTGGGCGATGGCCGGCTTGCCTCCGTGCACGTGGCGGTGGAGGTGGGCGAGGCCGCGTGCCAACGTCTCGCCCACGTGGCAGAGCTCGTGCCACGACAGCGTGGAGCCCTTGAGGTGGTCGCACAGCGAGCCCTGCGGCGGTCAGAGGGGAGCAGCGGCAGTGGTGGTGGTGGTAATGGTGGTGGTAGTGGTAATGGTGGTAGTGGTGGTGGTGATAGTAGTGGTGGTAGTCGTGGTAGTGGTGATGGTAGTCGTGGTAGTGGTGGTGGTGGTAGTAGTGGTGGTGGTAATGGTGGTAGTGGTGGTGGTGATAGTAGTGGTGGTAGTCGTGGTAGTGGTGATGGTAGTCGTGGTAGTGGTGGTGGTGATGGTGGTAGTAGTGGTGGTGGTAATGGTGGTAGTGGTGGTGGTGATAGTAGTGGTGGTAGTCGTGGTCGTGGTGGTGGTAGTCGTGGTAGTGGTAATGGTGGTAGTGGTGGTGGTAGTCGTGGTGGTAATGGTGGTAGTGGTGGTGGTGATAGTAGTGGTGGTAGTCGTGGTAGTGGTGATGGTAGTCGTGGTAGTGGTGGTGGTGATGGTGGTAGTAGTGGTGGTGGTAATGGTGGTAGTGGTGGTGGTGATAGTAGTGGTGGTAGTCGTGGTCGTGGTGGTGGTAGTCGTGGTAGTGGTAATGGTGGTAGTGGTGATGGTGGTGGTAGTGGTGGTGGTAGTGGTGGTGGTGGTAGTGGTAGTAGTGGTGGTAGTGGTGATGGTAGTCGTGGTAGTGGTGGTGGTGATGGTGGTAGTAGTGGTGGTGGTAATGGTGGTAGTGGTGATGGTGGTAGTAGTGGTGGTGGTGGTAGTAGTGGTGGTGGTAGTAGTGGTGATGGTGGTGGTAGTGGTAGTAGTGGTGGTGGTAGTGGTGGTAGTGGTGGTAGTGGTGGTGGTGGTAGTAGTGGTGGTGGTAGTAGTGGTGATGGTGGTGGTAGTGGTGGTGGTAGTAGTGGTAGTGTTGGTAGTAGTAGTGGTGGTGATGGTGGTGGTAGTAGTGGTGGTGGTAGTGGTGGTGGTAGTAGCGGTGGTAGTGGTGGTGGTAGTGGTGGTAGTGGTGGTGGTGGTGGTAGTGGTTGTAGTGGTGGTAGTGGCAATGGTGGTTGTAGTGGTGGTAGTAGTAATGGTGGTGGTAGTGGTGATAGTAGTGGTGATAGTAGTGGTAGTGGTGGTGGTAGTGGTGATAGTGGTGGTGGTAGTGGTGGTGGTGGTAGTGGTGGTAGTGGTGGTGGTGATAGTAGTGGTGGTAGTCGTGGTAGTGGTGGTGGTAGTCGTGGTAGTGATAATGGTGGTAGTGGTGATGGTGGTGGTAGTGGTGATGGTGGTGGTAGTAGTGGTAGTGGTGGTAGTAGTGGTAGTAGTGGTGGTGGTGATGGTGCATGGTGGCAGCGGTGTGCAAGTGGTTCAACTTCGATGTGGTGGCGCTATTTGGTTGAAGAGCGTTTCAAGTAAAGTAGGGAAATCGGCCTGTGGGACGTCGCTTGATTGAGGTCTTTGCTGGGTTTTGGAAGTGGGATGATTGTCGATGATTCCCAGATGGCCGGAATGAGGTTGCACTGGGAGCGAGGCGTTAATGGTGTAGGCGAGAAACTCGATGCCAAGGGGGGCCGAGGTGTTTGAGATCGGGCATAGCTATGCCATCCGGACCAATTGCGGAATAATTTTTGGCTTTTTTGATAGCGAGTTTCACCTCTGTTTGGTGATGTTGTTGTTGTTTATGACGGATTTGTTGTTGAAATTGATTGCACAATTGGGTGGTGGGTTTGGAGTGTCCGTTTAAGGCTTCGATGATCTTCCAAAGTTTTGATGAGTTTTGGCGATGGTCAAAAGATTCAACAAACTCGTGTCTGCGTTCTGTTTTGGCTTGATTGATTAGCTTTTTGATTTCAATATTGAAGGCTGGGATTTGTGGCGATGTAGGATTTTCAGTCCTCAGAGTATTTCGTAAGTTTATTTAGTGTTGAGGCTTCTTTAGGGAGGCAGGGGAGGTGTTGCTTGTAGCAGCCCTCCGGGATGGTTGCCTCCAAGTTCAAGTGTGCGCTTCAATTGAACCCATTACATGTGCGTCTCTGTGTGTGTGTGTTTGTGTGAGTAGTCTATGGGTCTCTACGTGAGTAGTCTATGGGTCTCTACTGTGTGAGTAGTCTATGGGTCTCTATGTGAGTAGTCTATGGGTCTCTGTGTGAGTAGTCTATGGGTCTCTGTGTGAGTAGTCTATGGGTCTCTGTGTGAGTAGTCTATGGGTCTCTGTGTGAGTAGTCTGTGGGTCTCTGTGTGAGTAGTCTATGGGTCTCTACTGTGTGAGTAGTCTATGGGTCTCTGTGTGAGTAGTCTGTGGGTCTCTGTGTGAGTAGTCTGTGGGTCTCTACGTGAGTAGTCTATGGGTCTCTACTGTGTGAGTAGTCTATGGGTCTCTATGTGAGTAGTCTATGGGTCTCTATGTGAGTAGTCTGTGGGTCTCTACTGTGTGAGTAGTCTATGGGTCTCTATGTGAGTAGGCTATGGGTCTCTGTGTGAGTAGTCTATGGGTCTCTACGTGAGTAGTCTATGGGTCTCTACTGTGTGAGTAGTCTATGGGTCTCTACATGAGTAGTCTGTGGGTCTCTGTGTGAGTAGTCTGTGAGTCTCTGTGTGAGTAGTCGGTGAGTCTCTATGTGAGTAGTCTGTGAGTCTCTATGTGAGTAGTCTGTGAGTCTCTGCACGGTGAGTGAGTCTATGAACCCGCTCGTGGAAGGTGGTGATGATCCACATCTCGGGTTCGGCGTTCCCTTCCCGCCTCTCCGCGCCGATGAATTGCAGCAGGTTGTGGTGACTCAGGCCGGGTGTGACGAAAATGTCCACCTCGTTCTGCCACAGCCGTTGGTTCTGCGAGCGTCCCGGACGAAGACAGCGCCGACGACGATGGCGGGGAGAGGAGGAGGAGACAAACGTGTGAAGTTGCTCAGGCTGAGGTCGCGTCCAGAGGAGCAGAAGTCTCGCGGGGGGGAAGCCGTGGTCCCGCGAGAAACACGCGGCGAGATCCGCAGACACACGCAGACACACGGAGACACACGGAGACACACGCAGACACGCGCAGACACACGGAGACACACGGAGACACACGCAGACACACGGAGACACACGCAGACACACGGAGACACACGGAGACATATGAGACACATGGAGACACACGCAGACACACGGAGACACACGCAAACACACAGAGACACACGGAGACACACGCAGACACACGAAGACACACGGAAACACACGCAGACACACGGAGACACACGCAGACACACGCAAACACACGGAGACACACGCAGACACACGGAGACACACAGAGACACACAGAGACACACGCAGACACATGCAGACACACGCAGACACATGGAGACACACGCAGATACACAGAGACACACAGAGACACACGGAGACACACGCAGACACACGGAGACACACGCAGTGGGTTGCTGTGGGTCTCTGGGTTGCTGTGAATCTCTGAGTATGGGTCTCTGTGGGTCTCTATGGGTCTATGTTGGTTGATGTGGGTCACTGTGGGTCTCTGTGGGTTGCTGTGGGTCTCTGGTGGTTGATGTGGGTCTCTATGGGTCTCTGTGGGTCTCTAAAAGTCTCTGTGGGTTGCTGTGAGTCTCAATGGGTCTCTATGGGTCACTGTGGGTCTCTGTGGGTTGCTGTGGGTCTCTGTGGGTCGCTGTGGGTCTCTGCGAGTATGGGTCTCTAATGGGTCTCTATGGGTCTGTGTGGGTCTCTATGGGTCTATGTTGGTTGATGTGGGTCTCTGTGGGTCTCTTTGGGTTGCTGTGGGTCTCTGTGGGTTGCTATGGGTCTCTATGGGTCACTGTGGGTCTCTGTGGGCCTCCGTGTGTCTCTGTGGGTTGCTGTGGGTCTCTATGAGTATGGGTCTCTGTGGGTTGCTGTGGGTCTCTATGGGTCTGTGTGGGTCTCTATGGGTCTCTGTTGGTTGATGTGGGTCTCTATGGGTCACTGTGGGTCGCTGTGGGTCTCTGTGGGCCTCCGTGAGTCTGTAGAAACACGTGTCGCGCAGGGTCAGTGTGTGTGTGTGCGTGTGTGAGTGTGTATGCGTGTGTGCGTGTGTGTGTGTGTGCAGGGTCTCACCACGGTCTGGACAATCTTCACCGCGACGACTTCGGACAGGAGCTGAGCGCGCCAGACGCAGCCGAAGCGACCGCCGGCTCGTAAGTCCAGCAGCAGCAGCGGCGGCAGCAGCGCCGTCAGGCTCACCGCCTCCTGTTGGCGGAATGGAGCGTCGGGCAGCCTCGCTGCCGTCAACAGCAGAGACCCCCCGCCGCGTAGCCTGGACAGACCGGCAGGGCAAGTGACTACACCATACACTTATTATACACTACACTATACACAAGAACGCCCGCTGGCAGGAGGTCACGGGGCAGACCCAGGTGCCACTGGTCGACTGACTGAGATGAGTGGCTGATGCACCACCTGTGCCCCCTACTGTGCCGACTTGCTATGCTTTAGCCACCAGGCGCTCCGCTCGTTGTTGTGAGCGTCGCTCCTCCGCCCTCCATTGTTGTTGGAGGGCGACTGCCTCCAACTGCCCAGTAGCATCCTTCACGAGCCTCCTCCACAGAGGCCGATCTTGACACCGCTGGTACTAGTCAGGCAAGCCCACTCAGCTCCACGTCCTCCTGTACCACATCACTCCATCTCTTCTCTAGCCCGTGCCATGCCCATTTAGCCCCCTGGATCCAGCCGAACAAAAGCTGTTTAGGCATGCGACGACTTGGCATGCGGGCTACATGGCCCAGCCAACGCAGCGTTGTCTGCCGGAGGAGCTCACCCATGGGTCTTTGTCCAGATCTTTCAAGGATTTGTGAGCTCCTCACACAATCCAGCCTGCTTAAACCCGACCAAAACGAAGCATCTTCGCCGGTTAGAAACATTTAGGCTGCCCTGCCTACAAGCTGAGTCCAAGCCACCTTAGGTTGGAATGGGGTCCTGGGTGTCCACCCACCACCGGAATGGAAGAATGGCAGGCGCATCTTACAGATGACTAGTCGATGGTCAGGGGGCAGATCAGCTCCACAGTAGGTCTTGGTGTCAAGGACATGGGCCCGCATCCGCTGATCCGTCACTATGTAGCCCAGCAGATGTTCTTACTTGGACCCGGCATGCATCCATGATGTAGTGTGGATGTGCCGATGCCTGAACAGCGTGTTGGTAATTACAAGCCCATGGGCTGCACAAAAATCTAGCAGCCTCCTACCATTGTTATTGAGCTGATCTGGCCCATGCCTTCCAATCACTCCAGACCAGGTGCCAGCATCATGGCCAACTCTGGCATTGAAGTCACCCAACAAGATGACTCTATCCCGAGGGGCCACTTTAGCCAGCACCTGTGACAGGTCATAGAAGGCATCTGACTCATTGGCCTTGCCTGTATCCCTCCACGGATGTTCGTCTTCGGTGGGGGCATAAGTAACCACGACCACCAGTCCTCACCTCCGGTTGATGGGAAGGCAAGCCCAAAATAGCCTGGGGCTTACAGCTTCCCACACCTCACTGCCACGCTCCCACACCCCCTTCATTCTTTTTTTCAAAACAAGAGCCACTCCCTATTGTTTAGTAGTCTTCTGCCCCGAGTAGAGGACTGTCCACCCCTCATAGTGGCAGCATCCAGAGCTGGTCCACCGGACCTCCTGAATGCCACAAAGATCCAGACGGTACCGGTCCAGCTCCCGACAGAGGTGTGGCAGCCTCTCCTCCGCAGTGAGCGTTCGAACATTCCACGTGTCTCAATAGTGGCGATGTTTACACACCGCACCAGGTACTCATTTGAGGCTGAGTCGAACTAGGGGAGGCCCAGGACCGGTTCAGATAATCGTCACTGGTGTTCGCCGTGAGCGAGAATCGAACCCGGATCGCCAGGTTCATAGTGCAGCGCGCTAACCACTACACTACCGCTCCCCACCAGACACACACACACAGACACACACACACACAGACACAACAACAACAACCGCCATTCGCCACTAAGTGGCGGTGACGTCACCACGACGCTTGTGCCAGGCCAAGTGCACCTTGAGGCCACACACAGACACACACACACAGAGATACACACAGAGACACACACAGACACACACACACAGACACAGACACACACACACACAGACACACACACACAGACACACACACAGCACCACCACCACCTGCGGAGGCGTTGTGGCGTGCGTCAGCTTGCGGCATCGCCGGTACGTCCACACGGAGAGCGGCAGCAGCAGCAGCAGAAGCAGCGGCGTCGTGACGGACAGCAGGGTCACTGGCGTGGGCACCGGCCTGGCCACCGGCGTAGGCTGCTGAGTGACCTCTGCAACAGGAGGCTCAGCTGTGAAGGCACTCACAGGGGCTGCTCCCATAGACGTCAATGTTAATGTCTCTCATAGACTGCAATGGTAAAGGCTCCCATAGACTTCAATGTTAAAGGCTCCCATAGACTTCAATGTTAAATTCTCCTATAGACTTCAATGTTAAATTCTCCCATAGACTTAAATGTTAAAGTCTCCCATAGACTTCAATGTCAAAGTCTCCCATAGACTTTAATGTTAAAGTCTCCCATAGACTGTAATGTTAATGTCTCCCATAGACTGCAATGTTAAAGGCTCCCATATACTTCAATGTTAAATTCTCCCATAGACTTCAATGTTAAAGTCTCCCATAGACTTCAATGTTAAAGTCTCCCATAGACTTTAATGGTAATGTCTCCCATAGACTGCAATGTTAAAGGCTCCCATAGACGTCAATGTCAAAGGCTCCCATAGACTTCAATGTTAAATCCCCCCATAGACTTCAATGTTAAAGTCTCCCATAGACTTCAATGTTAAAGGCTCCCATAGACTTCAATGTTAAATTCTCCCATAGACTTCAATGTTAAAGGCTCCCATAGACTTCAATGTTAAAGGCTCCCATAGACTTCAATGTTAAATTCTCCCATAGACTTCAATGTTAAAGGCTCCAATATACTTCAACTAGCAGAAGTACCCGGCGTTGCCCGGGTGAAAAATATATTTCTTAATAACCTTACATATATACACAGATGGGCTGCTACCCCTGCCCCCCCACCCCCCCCCAGCCACGATCTCCTCGGCCGCTGTGCAGTAATATGTACGGCCTATAGTGTGGTGGGGTGTCGAGGCCTAGTACCGTGCAGAGCCTCCGGCCTCGCCTAAATTGCCCACCCGGCTGAGGCTGGGTACTGGGGTCGTTACCCCCCCCCCCCGCGCTACAATAATACTGTCTAATCGCTATAATTTTATTATGTACCGACCCTATAATAGTAATTGCACACATTGGGGTGGGGGGGAGTGAAGAGGACGTGAAACTTTGATGAATTTACCTCAGAGTCGCGTGTTAATGCGTGCACATATTTTTAACGGGAATTAAAAATGGCGTCCACCCCGCAGCGAATGCGTCGCTACCCGTTGCCAGGGGCAACCGCCGTGGAAAACCAAACGGACCAATCGTGTCTCGCAAATCCCTCACATTTCGTCCAATGAAACTGCGTATGGTCCGGCGACACACAGACAGACAGACAAATTTGCGATTTTATATATATAGATGTTAAAGTCTCCCATAGACTTCAATGTTAAAGGCTGCCATAGACTTCAATTTTAAAGTCGCCCATAGACTTCAATGTTAAAGGCTCCCATAGACTTCAATGTTAAATTCTCCTATAGACTGCAATGTTAAAGGCTCCCATAGACTTCAATGTTAGAGTCTCCATTAGACTTCAATGTTAAATTCTCCCATAGACTTCAATGTTAAATTCTCCCATAGACTGCAATGTTAAAGGCTCCCATAGACTTTAATGTTAAAGGCTCCCATACACACTCTTTGGTTATTTCGGTAAAGTTACGTAGGTATAAAATAAAATAATATATTTTATTTTCTACTCACGTAGGTAGAAAATAAAATATTTTATTTATTTGACATCAACCACGCGTCGCGCCACAGAGCACGATTGTAGCTCTTCATACATTGCAATATTAATTATGATCATCCTTTTAAATGATCCACCTTTCTCGGTCGTAAAAAAAATCGTTTCTTTGCCGTTGGCCAACACCAGCCAGGCCTGGCCGGGCCGTGACGACAACGAGAGAGAGCTGGAACGGCATCGATTCTTCCCGCCTCGTGAACCATCTCCGGCGTCTCTCGCGGCTCAAGACTGACCGTGTGGCCGGGGCCGTCGGGCGAAGTCGACGTTACAGAGGTCCCTGTCACAGCAGCAGAAGTAGACAAACGGGTTGCTACTCGACTCCACGCACTTGCTCCTGATCACAGTGGGACACCCAGAGGGTGGGGGGGAGGGAGCAGGAGGGGGGGGGAGGTGGGAGGAGGTGGGGAGGTGGTGTGGGGGGGAGGAAGAGAGAGGAGGTCGTGAGGGGGAGGAGGTGTGGGGGGAGGAGGAGGTGGGGGGGGGGGGGAGGAGGTGGTGGGGGGGGATCCGGTGGGCGGGCTGCTGGTCTGCCTCCTCACCTCCCACGGCAGTCGTGCACCCAGCAGCCCTGGCGCTCCAGCAAGATGTCGCCCGACACGTTGCGCCACGCCGCGTAGCAGAAGCCACCCTCCCCCCCCTCCTCCTCCTTCCTCTCCTCCACCCTCCCCTCCTGCTCCCCCCCCTTCTCCTCCTTCCTCTTCTCCTCCCTCCCCTCCTGCTCCCCGCCGCCGCCGCCGGCAGCGTCACAAAGCACGGTGCCTCCGGCCTCCGACCGCCCCCCCCCCCACCGCCTCCTCCTCCTCCGCGTCTCCGTAGCGGCTGAAAGAGACGCAGCGGCGGCGGTGGCGGCGCTGCATCTCCACGGGCGGCCAGGTGAGCGCCAGCGACGAGGAGGAGGAAGGGGAGGAGGGGGAGGAGGAGGGGGAGGAGGAGGACACTAAATACACAGGCAGAGAGAGAAAACAAAAAACCCAGAGAGAGAGAAAAAGATAAACTTGAAACTTCCCCGTAGAAGTGGTTCGATCTTAAATTTGGGTTTTTTGTTTTCTCTCTCTCCCTGTGTATTTAGTGTCCTTTTTCTGTCTCCACTCGTTTTTTGTCGTTCTTATGTTCTGCTCTGTCTGTGTGTCTCCGTTCCTCTTGTTGTATGTTTTGTCTCTCTTTGGAATTTTCACACTTAAATTCTAACTTAGCAATCTTTGAAATACGTAATCGACCAGGCTATGCGTTGTGTGTTGATTGACTCTCTGTGTTGTATTACATAACATTTCGATATTTTGCTAGGTTATTTAATTTAGTGTGTACTTTACCACGCGTCTCTTCGTACTCATTGACATGTAAATGTTTTCTCTACCCCCTCCCTCTCTCCCCCCCCCCCCCCCCCTCTGTCTATTTAAGGCCTCGCCACAGAGACGATCTCCCTCTCTGTACCTGTGTTACTCTCTCTCTCTATGTATCTTGGTGATATCTGTCTGCTTATATGTCTGTCTATAGTTTTCTGGTTAGATTTTTGTTGCTATCCCACGGGTGTTGCATTGTGCAGACAGTCCCCGACTTACGACCCTCACCACAATGTATTGTACAGACAGTCCCCGACTTACGACTCTCACCACAACGCCATGTACAGATAGTCCCCGACTTACGACAATAACCACTATATGCAGGCCCTTCCCCGACTTATGACTCTCACCACATCTTGTACAGATAGTCCCCGACTTACGACTCACCACAACGCCATATGCAGATAGTCCCCGACTTACGACTCTCACTACAGTATGTACATACAGTCCCCGACTTACGACTCTTAACTACAGCATGAACATAGTCCCCGACTTACGACTCTTAACTACAGCGACATGTACAGACAGTCCCCGACTTACGACTCCCACTTCAATATGTACATGCAGTCCCCGACTTACGACTCACTACAGCATGTACAGACAGTCCCCGACTTACGATGGAGATGTGTTACGACGACCCCATCGAAGAACGGTGATAATTTAGCAAAACAGAGCAATTTACAGTAGCGTACTGTATAAACTATATACTGTGTGTGCTTATTACTTACAATACTGTATTGTACGGTAAAATGTAAAGTAAAAAAACAAGCTAAATTCTTAGTCTACCTATATGAACTGCAATTTCATAGAAAGTTTTTGCAGGAAACAATCCTATCTGCTATAAAAACTTCTAACATTCATTGAACGTATCTTAACGTATCGTGGTAACCCTAAAATGAAATCGCTAAAGCTACGTATCATAGTGTAGTGTATAGTGTAGTGTATAGTGTAGTGTATAGTGTAGTGTATAGTGTAGTAGCGTATAGTGTAGTGTATAGTGTAGTGTATAGTAGTGTATAGTGTCGTGTATAGTAGTGTATAGTGTAGTGTAATAGTGTAGTTTATAGTAGTGTATAGTAATCATGTAGTGTATAGTGTCGTGTATAGTGTATAGTAGTGTATAATGTAGTGTATAGTGTAATGTAGTATATAGTGTAGTGTATAGTGTAGTGTATACATGCATTGAACGTATCATAACGTATCATATTCTACTGTACTCACCAAGATTCATGAAACACACAAACACAGAGACAACTGAACTCCGTCTACCGCTGCCGAGAGTGAGAGGCATTGCCACACAAGGCGGGAGATGCGTTCAGTAACGCGAAATGTAAAACATTTAACCATTTTGCCATATCGATATCGGATCATCGTAAGCCGGGGACTTACCTGTATTTGTAACCACTCCACACACAGTTCAAGTTAATTTATTTCAAGTTCATGTATTAGGTGTAGCCCTGTGAGCCATTCGGCTCTTGAATCGGGTGCAACCGCAACAACAAAAAAACATGAACAAGAAAACATCTTAAAGTGACTATGTGACTAAGTGCAAACAGAAAATCCAAGAAAAGACAGCAAAATATTGCAAGAAAAAAATCACAGTACCCCAACGCTGTGTGCAAACATCCCAGTAGGATGCAAGTCAAACAACAACCACAAGACAACTTAGATTAAGGCCATCAGTCTAACTCTGTACTACAACAAACAAACATGGCTAAACCAATACACTTTTCGAAATCACCAAAATAAAGCCATGAAAGCAATGAAAAAGCAATCATAGGAACTGTGACGGAATTTTCACAATAGCATAAACAACACGTACTACCAAAACTTTGCAGCCATAGCTGGCTGCATGAGCCACTCCACAGCAGCATGAGCATCCACACACAGTGACCTAACCACTGCGCCACCGCTCCCCAGTCAACCTGGTACCCGATTTATCGACCGGTTCGGCTCACCGTGGTTACATGTGACGAGGTGGTGGTGGAGAGGCAGCACGAAGTGGAAGAGTAGGCCAAGTGTGCAGAGTTTGTGCATCGTCATGAACGACCACACAGACCCACGTGTTGTAGCTTCCCGAGTGACGTGGAGAGAAAATCGATTGGGACGTTGAGAATTGATTCTTGCAGAGAATTGGACGAAGTCAATCAATTCCGATTGGAATTGCATTGGAATCCAGTGGTAGCGAGTACGGTAGTATAATGGAATCGAATACCTTTTCGACAACATGGGAATCTACTGTGGTGATTTGTTGATGAAATCGAATCCCATGGGGATAACATGGGAATCGATCTTGCTAGTGATTAGAGTGGATGGAATCGAATCCCATTGGGATAACATGGGAATCGATCTTGCTAGTGATTAGAGTGGATGGAATCGAATCCCATTGGGACAACATGGGAATCGATTGTGGTCGTCTGTGGGTCTTTGGATGCGTCTCTGAGTCTCTGAGTGAGTCTGAGTCTCTGAGTGAATCTCAGAGTGAGTCTCAGAGACTCACTGAGTGGGTCTCAGTCACACTCACCACACGCTCACTCACTCATCCGCTCACCCGCTCCTCATCCGCTCACCCGCTCAATCATCCGCTCACTCATCCGCTCACCCGCACGCTCACCCACTCCTCATCCGCTCACTCATCCGCTCACCCGCACACTCACCCACTTCTCACCCGCTCACTCATCCGCTCACCCGCACACTCACCCACTTCTCACCCGCTCACTCATCCGCTCACCCGCACACTCACCCACTCATCTGCTCACCCGCACGCTCACCCACTCATCCACTCACCCGCACGCTCACCCACTCCTCATCCGCTCACTCTTCCGCTTACCCGCACACTCACCCACTCATCCGCTCACCCGCACGCTCACCCACTCATCCACTCACCCGCACGCTCACCCACTCCTCATCCGCTCACTCATCCGCTCACTCATCCGCTCACCCGCACGCTCACCCACTCATCCACTCACCCGCACGCTCACCCACTCCTCATCCACTCACCCGCACGCTCACCCACTCCTCATCCGCTCACTCATCCACTCACCCGCACGCTCACCCACTCATCCGCTCACCCGCACGCTCACCCACTCCTCACCCACTCCTAATCCACTCACCCGCACGCTCACCCACTCACTCATCCGCTCACTCATCCGCTCACCCGCACACTCACTCCTCATCCGCTCACTCACCCGCTCACCCGCACACTCACCCACTCATCCGCTCACCCACACACTCACCCACTCCTCATCCGCTCACTCATCCGCTCACCCGCACACTCACCCACTCCTCATCCGCTCACCCGCACACTCACCCACTCCTCATCCGCTCACTCACCCGCTCACCCGCACACTCACCCACTCATCCGCTCACCCACACACTCACCCACTCCTCATCCGCTCACTCATCCGCTCACCCGCACGCTCACCCGCTCATCCGCTCACCCGCTCACTCAACCGCACACTCAATCATTCAACCGCACATTCACCCGCTTCTCAACCCGCACACTCAAGAGAGCATGTGGTGCAGTGGCAGTCACCATCAGCAGTGGGAGAGACAAAGGCGGCCGGGAGTGGTTGTGGGCACACCGCGCCCCCGCGTGCCACAGTGCCGCCCTTCAAAAGGGCTCAAGGCACTTGCCCTTAGAGTCTGCAGAGGCGGCACGGGGGATCTGTCTTCTTCTAGATTTGAAGCTTTCGTGACTGCAAGGATTCATATTCTTAGGTTTTTTCCGGTAAAGTCACGTAGGTAAAAAATTAAAATTAATAAAAATAAAATAAAAGCTTGTGTTGCCTCCGAAACGTCGTGATTTTTATTTTATTTTACTTTTATTAATTTAATTTTTTTACCTACGTGACTTTACCGAAAAAACCTAAGAATATGAATCCTTGCAGTCACGAATGCTTCAAATCTAGAAGACAGATCCCCCGTGCCGCCTCTGCAAAATAAAATAAAAATCACGACGTTTCGGAGGCAACACAAGCTTTTATTTTATTTTACTTTTATTAATTTTAATTTTTTACCTACGTGACTTTACCGGAAAAAACCTAAGAATATGATCTGTCTTCTATTGCACTGGTCAACAACAAAAAAACTAAAATTCTGGCCTGGACTTTTGCAGCTGTTCTAGACTAATTTCAGGGTGCTGATTCCAAATCTGATCTCAGATTTGCTCTATCACATCTAATTTTTATGCTATCGGCATACCCCATTTTCATTGATTTTACCCGAAATTAACTCCGTCACTTATGATTGCAAGTTGTTGCGAGTCAGTGACTGCTTTAGTGTTAAAATATGGTGTATGGTGCTGTATTTTTAGGATAGTGCGTTTATAATATCATTTTATGTAGATATCCACATTTATTTAATATTTTTCTTCCGCAGTTTTTATTGAAAATGCAATCTTTGATATCTCAAAAACCTGACATGATAGACAAAAACTGATGCCAGATTTGGAATCAGCAGCACCCCACAATTACATTAAAACCGTTGGAATACCTCATGCCAGAAAAAGTGTGTTGACCAGTGTTGTCATTGCAGTGCGTATTTAATGTGGCGCTGCACTCTGATGTCGTAGGAGAAAACATTTATTAAAAAGTCTATTTAATTCAGTAGAACGTGTCGTCTATATTAATTCAAAGTTGCGCATTTGGATGTGACGTCACATTTCTCAACCCCCCCCCCCCCTTGTCACACATAGTCACAAATGTCTGACCCCCCCCCCAGGTGCGTGACGTCATTTATGGACGGCCCCTTCGTTTACCAAGTAGGTTTTCACTATACCAATCCATCAAGGTTATTTCCTGGGTTATGCGTTCGAACCCAAAATGGCCCCCTTCATTATGGGTTCGTGGGCTGACAAACGACCCTGACAGACTGTAGGGGCAAGCGCTGTTAGCGAGTAGCAGCAAAACCTATAAAGGCTGGAACGGTACACGAGGGGGTGTGCGGCCAACACCACGTCCGACCGCCTTTGTCTCCCCAGTGGCGATGTTCACACATCGCACCAGGTACTTATTTGAGACCGAGTCGACTTAGGGGAGGCCCAGGACCGGTTCAGATAATCGTCACTGGTATTAGCAGTGAGTGGGAATTGAACCCGGGTCGCCGGGTTCGTAGCGCAGCGTAGCGATAACCGCTACACCACCGCTCCCCACAACTCTGACACACACTGACACACACAGTGGATTCATAATGGCCGTGTCTCTCAGAGGGTTCACAAAGGCAGTCTCTCTCTCAGTGGATTCATAATGGCCGTGTCTCTCGGGGGATTCACAATGGTTAAGATGGAGACATCCGAGATCCTGGGTTTCCAGCCCTGGGACAATGTGTACAAGCAGCATCTCCTTTGGCCGCGCGTGTGTCTCTTCAAGGAGGGACAAACAGACCGCCCGAGGCAACGCAATCAACGGGACGTAAGAAACAAAGACGGCCCGGTCAAGACGGGGAAACGTTTTAATGTTTGCATTCACGCTCTCGGGCATCGCGGCGAAAGGGGTGAGAAGTGGCGATTCACGGACCGCCCTTAAAAGCTGGGGGCTATGATCAAGTGCTTGGAGCCAACGGGGAAAAACAAACAAAAACGGGGGTCCAAATTGTCCAACGGTGGCTTCTCCTAATACAAGTTTTTATTTATTTAGGTGTTAGACCCCTTATCAGTGTCTACACCCAGACCTGTCAACCCCTAATCGTACTAACTCCACTCACTGTTATCAGGCAAGCTACTTCACGTGAAACTCAGTCTGGTGATCGTCTGCACCTTCATTGGTGTCCACGCCTTAGTAATTGAGATGTTAACTACCTCACCTGTTATACAGCCTTGGTAATTCAGATGTTGACTACCTCACCTGTTACACAGGCCTTGGTAATTCAGATGTTGACTACCTCACCTGTTACACAGGCCTTGGTAATTCAGATGTTGACTACCTCACCTGTTATACAGGCCTTGTTAATTCAGATGTTAACTACCTCACCTGTTATACAGGCCTTGGTAATTGAGATGTTAACTACCTCACCTGTTATACAGGCCTTGTTGATTCAGATGTTAACTACCTCACCTGTTATACAGGAGGCCGTGGCTTCGACCCCGACCCTGACGCTGCCTACTGCTGTATAGCTGGAGTTGCCAATGCCGGTTGTAATTACCGGTGAAAGTCTCTCGGTGTCTTGGGGGTTCTCACTTTCTTGGGTTTCTCTCTCAGTTCCTTGTGCTTCTCTCCCGGCTCCCAGGGGGGCTCTGCGTCGCCGCGCCGCTGTGCTCGCCCCGCATCGCCTCCTTCACCTGCGCCGGCAGCGACTCGAACAGCTCCGCCTCCACCAGCAGCCCCCCGCGCCTCAGCTCCGCGCACTCCCCCAGCTCGGCCGGCAGCTCCGTCAGCCGGTTCCCGGCCAGCTCCAAGCGGCGCAGCCTCGACAGCCTCCCCACCAGGCCGCTCAACTCGCGCAGCTCGTTGTTGGCGAGCGCCAGCGTCCGCAGCCCCTCGCAGCCGAACAACTCGTCGGGCAGACTCTGCAGGGCGTTGCCCGACAGGCGGAGGGTGCTCAGCCGAGTCAGCTGGCGCACCTCGGGCGGCAGGGTGACGATGGTGTTGCTGCTCAGGTCTAGCACCTGCAGGCCGTGCAGGCGGAACAGCCCGGCGGGCAGCTCGCCCCCGATGAGGTTCCCGTCGAGGAAGAGCGAGCGCAGCGCCGCCGCGGCCGCCAAGCGCGGGACGCTCGCGAGGGCGTTGTCCGAGAGACGCAGGATGGCGAGGCGCTTGCAGGCGGCCGCCGGCAACATCGCCGCGTCGTCGTCGCCGTCTCCCGGCGAGCGGAGGCCGTTGCGGGAGAGGTCGAGTTCGCTGAGGCGTCCCAGCGCCAGCAGGGGCCGCGCGAGCTCGGCGGGCTCCAGGCCGCAGCGCGTCAGCCGCAGCGTCTCCAAGCCGCACAGCTTGCTCAGGGGCGCCAGCGACTCGAGGCGCGCGCCGCCGTTGTCGAGGGCGAACGAGCGCAGGCCGCCGGCGGCGCCGGAGGCCAGGCCGGGCGGGAGGCGGGCGACGCTGGTGGTCAGGCGCAGGCCCTGCAGGCGCCTGAGGTCGCCCAGCGGCTTGAGGAGCGCCGGCGTCAGGGGCCCCTCCAGGGACAGCTCCTCCAGGTGGCGCATTTCACGCAGCCAGCCCGGGACCTCCGCCTTGATTGCAAACTTCACCTGCGAGCGGGCGCCGGACCGGAGGGGGGGGGGGCGCACGGTGAATGTCGGTCCCCGACATTGTGACTCATACATTTGGTGGGGGAGGTGAGTTTTTGGCGATGTCACGGCCGGGATCAGTGGAGCCGAATGGACCGCTCAGACCGAGCCACCCACCCACCCTCGCGCCCGCCCGCCCGTCCGTCCACCCACGCACCTCCAGCTGGTGCAGATCCTCGCTGAGGAAGGCGAGTGCGCGATTGTCGACGCCCACGGTGCAGTTCAGCAGCCGCAGCTTGTGCAGATTCACCATCTGCACCACCGCCGCCCCCAGCGTCACCCCGTGCATCGAGTCCAGCGTCAGCACCTTCGGTGGGGGATTGGGTACGAGGGTGAGTGAGTTGGTGGGCGAGTCGGTGTGTGGGTCAGTGGGTGAGTGAGTTGGTGGGCGAGTGGGTGTGTGGGTCAGTGGGTATGAGGGTGAGTGAGTTGGTGGGCGAGTGGGTGTATGGGTCAGTGGGTATGAGGGTGAGTGAGTTGGTGGGCGAGTGGGTGTGTGGGTCAGTGGGTATGAGGGTGAGTGAGTTGGTGGGTGAGTGGGTGTGTGGGTCAGTGGGTATGAGGGTGAGTGGGTGGGTGGGCGAGTGGGTGTGTGGGTCAGTGGGTACGAGGGTGAGTGAGTTGGTGGGCGAGTCGGTGTGTGGGTCAGTGGGTGAGTGAGTTGGTGGGCGAGTGGGTGTGTGGGTCAGTGGGTATGAGGGTGAGTGAGTTGGTGGGCGAGTGGGTGTGTGGGTCAGTGGGTATGAGGGTGAGTGGGTGGGTGGGCGAGTGGGTGTGTGGGTCAGTGGGTACGAGGGTGAGTGAGTTGGTGGGCGAGTCGGTGTGTGGGTCAGTGGGTGAGTGAGTTGGTGGGCGAGTGGGTGTGTGGGTCAGTGGGTATGAGGGTGAGTGAGTTGGTGAGTGAGTGGGTGTGTGGGTCAGTGGGTATGAGGGTGAGTGAGTTGGTGGGCGAGTGGGTGTGTGGGTCAGTGGGTATGAGGGTGAGTGAGTTGGTGGGTGAGTGGGTGTGTGGGTCAGTGGGTATGAGGGTGAGTGGGTGGGTGGGTGAGTGGGTATGTGGGTCAGTGGGTACGAGGGTGAGTGAGTTGGTGGGCGAGTGGGTGGGTGGGTCAGTGGGTGAGTGAGTTGGTGGGCGAGTGGGTGTGTGGGTCAGTGGGTACGAGGGTGAGTGGGTGGGTGAGTGGGTGTGTGGGTCAGTGCGTGAGTGAGTTGGTGGGCGAGTGGGTGTGTGGGTCAGTGGGTATGAGGGTGAGTGAGTTGGTGGGCGAGTGGGTGTGTGGGTCAGTGGGTACGAGGGTGAGTGGGTGTGTGGGTCAGTGGGTATGAGGGTGAGTGAGTTGGTGGGTGTGTGGGTCAGTGGGTGAATGAGTTGGTAGGTGAGTGGGTGTGTGGGTCAGTGGGTATGAGGGTGAGTGAGTTGGTGGGTGTGTGGGTCAGTGGGTGAGTGAGTTGGTGCGTGAGTGGGTGTGTGGGTCAGTGGGTATGAGGGTGAGTGAGTGGGTGGGTTGAGTGGGTGTGTGGGTCAGTGGGTATGAGGGTGAGTGAGTTGGTGGGCGAGTGGGTGTGTGGGTCAGTGGGTACGAGGGTGAGTGAGTTGGTGGGTGTGTGGGTCAGTGGGTGAGTGAGTTGGTAGGTGAGTGGGTGTATGGGTCAGTGGGTATGAGGGTGAGTGAGTTGGTGGGTGTGTGGGTGTGTGGGTCAGTGGGTGAGTGAGTTGGTGGGCGAGTGGGTGTGTGGGTCAGTGGGTATGAGGGTGAGTGAGTTGGTGGGTGAGTGGGTGTGTGGGTCAGTGGGTGAGTGAGTTGGTGGGTGAGTGGGTGTGTGGGTCAGTGGATGAGTGAGTTGGTGGGTGAGTGGGTGTGTGGGTCAGTGGGTATGAGGGTGAGTGAGTTGGTGGGTGTGTGGGTCAGTGGGTGAGTGAGTTGGTAGGTGAGTGGGTGTGTGGGTCAGTGGGTATGAGGGTGAGTGAGTTGGTGGGTGAGTGGGTGTGTGGGTCAGTGGGTGAGTGAGTTGGTGGGCGAGTGGGTGTGTGGGTCAGTGGGTATGAGGGTGAGTGAGTTGGTGGGTGAGTGGGTGTGTGGGTCAGTGGGTGAGTGAGTTGGTGGGTGAGTGGGTGTGTGGGTCAGTGGGTGAGTGAGTTGGTGGGTGAGTGGGTGTGTGGGTCAGTGGGTATGAGGGTGAGTGAGTTGGTGGGCGAGTGGGTGTGTGGGTCAGTGGGTGAGTGAGTTAGTGGCTGAGTGGCTGTGTGAGTTGGTGGGTGCATGGGTGTGTGGGTGGGTGAGTTGGTGAGTGAGTGGGTTGGTCAGTGAGTGAGTATGTGTGTGCGCGAGTGGTTGGGTGGGTGTGCGGGTGAGTTGGTGGGTAAGTGGGTGTCTGGGTGAGTGGGTGGGTGAATTGGTGGGTGAGTGGGTGTGCGGGTGAGTTGGTGGGTAAGTGGGTGTGTGGGTCAGTGGGTATGAGGGTGAGTGAGTAGGTGGGTGAGTGGCTGTGTGAGTTGGTGGGTGGATGGGTGGGTGAGTGGCTGTGTCCACGGGCACCTGTATCTGAGTGAGCCGGTATGTGTCCACTGGTGGGCGAGTGGGTGTGTGGGTCAGTGGGTGAGTGAGTTGGTGGGCGAGTGGGTGTGTGGGTCAGTGGGTACGAGGGTGAGTGAGTTGGTGGGTGTGTGGGTCAGTGGGTGAGTGAGTTGGTGCGTGAGTGGGTGTGTGGGTCAGTGGGTATGAGGGTGAGTGAGTGGGTGGGTGAGTGGGTGTGTGGGTCAGTGGGTATGAGGGTGAGTGAGTTGGTGGGCGAGTGGGTGTGTGGGTCAGTGGGTACGAGGGTGAGTGGGTGGGTGAGTGGGTGTGTGGGTCAGTGGGTATGAGGGTGAGTGAGTTGGTGGGTGTGTGGGTCAGTGGGTGAGTGAGTTGGTAGGTGAGTGGGTGTATGGGTCAGTGGGTATGAGGGTGAGTGAGTTGGTGGGTGTGTGGGTCAGTGGGTGAGTGAGTTGGTAGGTGAGTGGGTGTGTGGGTCAGTGGGTATGAGGGTGAGTGAGTTGGTGGGTGAGTGGGTGTGTGGGTCAGTGGGTGAGTGAGTTGGTGGGCGAGTGGGTGTGTGGGTCAGTGGGTATGAGGGTGAGTGAGTTGGTGGGTGAGTGGGTGTGTGGGTCAGTGGGTGAGTGAGTTGGTGGGTGAGTGGGTGTGTGGGTCAGTGGGTGAGTGAGTTGGTAGGTGAGTGGGGGTGTGGGTCAGTGGGTATGAGGGTGAGTGAGTTGGTGGGTGAGTGGGTGTGTGGGTCAGTGGGTGAGTGAGTTGGTGGGCGAGTGGGTGTGTGGGTCAGTGGGTATGAGGGTGAGTGAGTTGGTGGGTGAGTGGGTGTGTGGGTCAGTGGGTGAGTGAGTTGGTGGGTGAGTGGGTGTGTGGGTCAGTGGGTGAGTGAGTTGGTGGGTGAGTGGGTGTGTGAGTCAGTGGGTATGAGGGTGAGTGAGTTGGTGGGCGAGTGGGTGTGTGGGTCAGTGGGTGAGTGAGTTAGTGGCTGAGTGGCTGTGTGAGTTGGTGGGTGCATGGGTGTGTGGGTGGGTGGGTTGGTGAGTGAGTGGGTTGGTCAGTGAGTGAGTGTGTGTGTGCGCGAGTGGTTGGGTGGGTGTGCGGGTGAGTTGGTGGGTAAGTGGGTGTCTGGGTGAGTGGGTGGGTGAATTGGTGGGTTAGTGGGTGTGCGGGTGAGTTGGTGGGTAAGTGGGTGTGTGGGTCAGTGGGTATGAGGGTGAGTGAGTAGGTGGGTGAGTGGCTGTGTGAGTTGGTGGGTGGATGGGTGGGTGAGTGGCTGTGTCCACGGGCACCTGTATCTGAGTGAGCCGGTATGTGTCCACTGGTGGGCGAGTGGGTGTGTGGGTCAGTGGGTGAGTGAGTTGGTGGGCGAGTGGGTGTGTGGGTCAGTGGGTACGAGGGTGAGTGGGTGGGTGAGTGGGTGTGTGGGTCAGTGCGTGAGTGAGTTGGTGGGCGAGTGGGTGTGTGGGTCAGTGGGTATGAGGGTGAGTGAGTTGGTGGGCGAGTGGGTGTGTGGGTCAGTGGGTACGAGGGTGAGTGGGTGGGTGAGTGGGTGTGTGGGTCAGTGGGTATGAGGGTGAGTGAGTTGGTTGGTGTGTGGGTCAGTGGGTGAATGAGTTGGTAGGTGAGTGGGTGTGTGGGTCAGTGGGTATGAGGGTGAGTGAGTTGGTGGGTGTGTGGGTCAGTGGGTGAGTGAGTTGGTGCATGAGTGGGTGTGTGGGTCAGTGGGTATGAGGGTGAGTGAGTGGGTGGGTGAGTGGGTGTGTGGGTCAGTGGGTATGAGGGTGAGTGAGTTGGTGGGCGAGTGGGTGTGTGGGTCAGTGGGTATGAGGGTGAGTGAGTTGGTGGGCGAGTGGGTGTGTGGGTCAGTGGGTATGAGGGTGAGTGAGTTGGTGGGTGAGTGGGTGTGTGGGTCAGTGGGTATGAGGGTGAGTGGGTGGGTGGGTGAGTGGGTGTGTGGGTCAGTGGGTACGAGGGTGAGTGAGTTGGTGGGCGAGTGGGTGTGTGGGTCAGTGGGTGAGTGAGTTGGTGGGCGAGTGGGTGTGTGGGTCAGTGGGTACGAGGGTGAGTGGGTGGGTGAGTGGGTGTGTGGGTCAGTGCATGAGTGAGTTGGTGGGCGAGTGGGTGTGTGGGTCAGTGGGTATGAGGGTGAGTGAGTTGGTGGGCGAGTGGGTGTGTGGGTCAGTGGGTACGAGGGTGAGTGGGTGGGTGAGTGGGTGTGTGGGTCAGTGGGTATGAGGGTGAGTGAGTTGGTGGGTGTGTGGGTCAGTGGGTGAATGAGTTGGTAGGTGAGTGGGTGTGTGGGTCAGTGGGTATGAGGGTGAGTGAGTTGGTGGGTGTGTGGGTCAGTGGGTGAGTGAGTTGGTGCGTGAGTGGGTGTGTGGGTCAGTGGGTATGAGGGTGAGTGAGTGGGTGGGTGAGTGGGTGTGTGGGTCAGTGGGTATGAGGGTGAGTGAGTTGGTGGGTGAGTGGGTGTGTGGGTCAGTGGGTGAGTGAGTTGGTGGGCGAGTGGGTGTGTGGGTCAGTGGGTATGAGGGTGAGTGAGTTGGTGGGTGAGTGGGTGTGTGGGTCAGTGGGTGAGTGAGTTGGTGGGTGAGTGGGTGTGTGGGTCAGTGGATGAGTGAGTTGGTGGGTGAGTGGGTGTGTGGGTCAGTGGGTATGAGGGTGAGTGAGTTGGTGGGTGTGTGGGTCAGTGGGTGAGTGAGTTGGTAGGTGAGTGGGTGTGTGGGTCAGTGGGTATGAGGGTGAGTGAGTTGGTGGGTGAGTGGGTGTGTGGGTCAGTGGGTGAGTGAGTTGGTGGGCGAGTGGGTGTGTGGGTTAGTGGGTATGAGGGTGAGTGAGTTGGTGGGTGAGTGGGTGTGTGGGTCAGTGGGTGAGTGAGTTGGTGGGTGAGTGGGTGTGTGGGTCAGTGGGTGAGTGAGTTGGTGGGTGAGTGGGTGTGTGGGTCAGTGGATATGAGGGTGAGTGAGTTGGTGGGCGAGTGGGTGTGTGGGTCAGTGGGTGAGTGAGTTAGTGGCTGAGTGGCTGTGTGAGTTGGTGGGTGCATGGGTGTGTGGGTGGGTGGGTTGGTGAGTGAGTGGGTTGGTCAGTGAGTGAGTGTGTGTGTGCGCGAGTGGTTGGGTGGGTGTGCGGGTGAGTTGGTGGGTAAGTGGGTGTCTGGGTGAGTGGGTGGGTGAATTGGTGGGTGAGTGGGTGTGCGGGTGAGTTGGTGGGTAAGTGGGTGTGTGGGTCAGTGGGTATGAGGGTGAGTGAGTAGGTGGGTGAGTGGCTGTGTGAGTTGGTGGGTGGATGGGTGGGTGAGTGGCTGTGTCCACGGGCACCTGTATCTGAGTGAGCCGGTATGTGTCCACTGGTGGGCGAGTGGGTGTGTGGGTCAGTGGGTGAGTGAGTTGGTGGGCGAGTGGGTGTGTGGGTCAGTGGGTACGAGGGTGAGTGGGTGGGTGAGTGGGTGTGTGGGTCAGTGCGTGAGTGAGTTGGTGGGCGAGTGGGTGTGTGGGTCAGTGGGTATGAGGGTGAGTGAGTTGGTGGGCGAGTGGGTGTGTGGGTCAGTGGGTACGAGGGTGAGTGGGTGGGTGAGTGGGTGTGTGGGTCAGTGGGTATGAGGGTGAGTGAGTTGGTGGGTGTGTGGGTCAGTGGGTGAATGAGTTGGTAGGTGAGTGGGTGTGTGGGTCAGTGGGTATGAGGGTGAGTGAGTTGGTGGGTGTGTGGGTCAGTGGGTGAGTGAGTTGGTGCGTGAGTGGGTGTGTGGGTCAGTGGGTATGAGGGTGAGTGAGTGGGTGGGTGAGTGGGTGTGTGGGTCAGTGGGTATGAGGGTGAGTGAGTTGGTGGGCGAGTGGGTGTGTGGGTCAGTGGGTACGAGGGTGAGTGGGTGGGTGAGTGGGTGTGTGGGTCAGTGGGTATGAGGGTGAGTGAGTTGGTGGGTGTGTGGGTCAGTGGGTGAGTGAGTTGGTAGGTGAGTGGGTGTATGGGTCAGTGGGTATGAGGGTGAGTGAGTTGGTGGGTGTGTGGGTCAGTGGGTGAGTGAGTTGGTAGGTGAGTGGGTGTGTGGGTCAGTGGATATGAGGGTGAGTGAGTTGGTGGGTGAGTGGGTGTGTGGGTCAGTGGGTGAGTGAGTTGGTGGGCGAGTGGGTGTGTGGGTCAGTGGGTATGAGGGTGAGTGAGTTGGTGGGTGAGTGGGTGTGTGGGTCAGTGGGTGAGTGAGTTGGTGGGTGAGTGGGTGTGTGGGTCAGTGGATGAGTGAGTTGGTGGGTGAGTGGGTGTGTGGGTCAGTGGGTATGAGGGTGAGTGAGTTGGTGGGTGTGTGGGTCAGTGGGTGAGTGAGTTGGTAGGTGAGTGGGTGTGTGGGTCAGTGGGTATGAGGGTGAGTGAGTTGGTGGGTGAGTGGGTGTGTGGGTCAGTGGGTGAGTGAGTTGGTGGGCGAGTGGGTGTGTGGGTCAGTGGGTATGAGGGTGAGTGAGTTGGTGGGTGAGTGGGTGTGTGGGTCAGTGGGTGAGTGAGTTGGTGGGTGAGTGGGTGTGTGGGTCAGTGGATGAGTGAGTTGGTGGGTGAGTGGGTGTGTGGGTCAGTGGGTATGAGGGTGAGTGAGTTGGTGGGTGTGTGGGTCAGTGGGTGAGTGAGTTGGTAGGTGAGTGGGTGTGTGGGTCAGTGGGTATGAGGGTGAGTGAGTTGGTGGGTGAGTGGGTGTGTGGGTCAGTGGGTGAGTGAGTTGGTGGGCGAGTGGGTGTGTGGGTCAGTGGGTATGAGGGTGAGTGAGTTGGTGGGTGAGTGGGTGTGTGGGTCAGTGGGTGAGTGAGTTGGTGGGTGAGTGGGTGTGTGGGTCAGTGGGTGAGTGAGTTGGTGGGTGAGTGGGTGTGTGAGTCAGTGGGTATGAGGGTGAGTGAGTTGGTGGGCGAGTGGGTGTGTGGGTCAGTGGGTGAGTGAGTTAGTGGCTGAGTGGCTGTGTGAGTTGGTGGGTGCATGGGTGTGTGGGTGGGTGGGTTGGTGAGTGAGTGGGTTGGTCAGTGAGTGAGTGTGTGTGTGCGCGAGTGGTTGGGTGGGTGTGCGGGTGAGTTGGTGGGTAAGTGGGTGTCTGGGTGAGTGGGTGGGTGAATTGGTGGGTGAGTGGGTGTGCGGGTGAGTTGGTGGGTAAGTGGGTGTGTGGGTCAGTGGGTATGAGGGTGAGTGAGTAGGTGGGTGAGTGGCTGTGTGAGTTGGTGGGTGGATGGGTGGGTGAGTGGCTGTGTCCACGGGCACCTGTATCTGAGTGAGCCGGTATGTGTCCACTGGTGGGTGAGTGGGTGTGTGGGTCAGTGGGTATGATGGTGAGTGAGTAGGTGGGTGAGTGGCTGTGTGAGTTGGTGGGTGGATGGGTGGGTGAGTGGCTGTGTCCACGGGCACCTGTATCTGAGTGAGCCAGTATGTGTCCACTGGTGGGTGAGTGGGTGTGTGGGTCAGTGGGTATGAGGGTGAGTGAGTAGGTGGGTGAGTGGCTGTGTGAGTTGGTGGGTGGATGGGTGGGTGAGTGGCTGTGTCCACGGGCACCTGTATCTGAGTGAGCCGGTATGTGTCCACTGGTGGGTGAGTGGGTGTGTGGGTCAGTGGGTATGAGGGTGAGTGAGTAGGTGGGTGAGTGGCTGTGTGAGTTGGTGGGTGGATGGGTGGGTGAGTGGCTGTGTCCACGGGCACCTGTATCTGAGTGAGCTGGTATGTGTCCACTGGCACCGCTGCCAGCTTGGAGAGATGCAGCTCGCTTTCGCCCTGCGCATTGATCGCCAGCAGCCCCGTCAGATGCGACAGGGTCCACGCTTGGTCCACGTTCACCTGCCTCAGCTTATTTTCACTCACCTGGAGCAGCAGCAGCAGCAGCAGCAACAGCAGCAGCAGGAACAGCACCAGCAGCCAAGCGCGGATGGATTTGATTTGTTTCAGCAGCGAGGGCCCATGACGGTAAAGACGTTATACGCATGTAGTGAGCGACTTCCGAGACACATCGTGTAGAGGCCTTCTTATTTATTCTCACACTGGACGATGCAGAAATATCAACGTCTCCACGTAGCTACACATAGCCTACCCTTCTACACAAAACCATCGTCGGCGTCCAACTGCACGGTTATTTGACTAGCGCAGCGACAGCGACGGTGAGAGCCCTGCAGGAGATCGGCCACGACGAAGAGAGATGACGGCGAGCGGCGACGCAGCCAGGACCCAAGACCCGCAACAGCAGCGAACCTTCTCTGGTTCGGTCCCCCTTATATATGTAGTGACATAAGAGGGGAGGGGCTGCTGGGGGCTCTGGGATCCTAGGCAAATAAGCCCTTGGCGCCAGGCGCTGGGATCCCAGGCACCCCAGACAGCTAAGCCCTTTGGCGCCACCAACGGGGGGGCTGTGTGTGCTCTGTGGGATATCTGGGGGCGCACACAGCCCCACCCCTCGCTGGGGACGAGTCATAAAAGGGCAGCTCCCTGGCCGATCAAGGCCAGTCGCAGCTCAAGACCCGAGACCCGCCAGCCAGCCAGTTAGGACCCTGGACCCCCTCGTCCCGCTTCTCCTTGTAAGGGCCGGGACGCTGTGCGGGCCAGTGGTGGGACTCTGGGACTCCCGGCTCTACGTCCTTGTAAGGGCGAGTTCCGAGGAAGCCAGAGTCCAGACCCGCACCTTGGCTCGGTCGGGTCAGATAGCCTCCCCTAGGGTAGTTGTAGCCGGAGGACCCCAGAGCGTAGCCAGAGTAGTGTATCTAGGCTGTGTACCTAGGCTGTGTATCTAGGCTGTAACAGAGTATCAGGACTGTTGGAGTGTTGTATTGTAATAAAGAAGTTACCTCTACAAGTGTCTCCGGAACCCATTATACGCATGTAGTGAGCGACTTCCGAGACACATCGTGTAGAGGCCTTCTTATTTATTCTCACACTGGACGATGCAGAAATATCAGCGTCTCCACGTAGCTACACATAGCCGACCCTTCTACACAACCCCATCGCCGGCGTCCAACTGCACGGTTATTTGACTAGCGCAGCGACAGCGACGGTGAGCGCCCTGCAGGAGATCGGCCACGACGAAGAGAGATGACGGCGAGCGGCGACGCAGCCAGGACCCAGGACCCGCAACAGCAGCGAACCTTCTCTGGTTCGGTCCCCCTTATACAGTGATACCTCGGTTCACGAACTTAATTCGTGAAATGACTCTGGTCGTGAACCGAATTGGTCGTGAACCGAGGCACATTTTCCCATAGGGTTCAATGTAAATTTGGTTAATCCGTTCTGACCTTTTTTTTTGGTTTTTGAAGCACAAAAATATGAAACAAATGACAATACACATTACTGTAGTACTGTACAGTATAGTAATGTATAAAGAGAGAACACTAACCTTGCTTGAGATGACCTCTGGCATGGAGGAAGGCAGGTGGGAGGCGGGTGGGAGGCGGTTATTGTTTGGAGGGAGAGTCCCCCTCCATAAGGACATCAGGGGGATCTCCTTCAGGGGTTTCCTCTCTCCATCGCTCGGGGTTTTTTTATTTTTAGGTGAAGAGGGATGACTGTCACAGCTGGCGCATGTGTGCCTCTCCGCTCATTCCGGGGTGCGCGCGCGTGCATGCGCGTGCGCGTGCGTGCATCCGCGCGCGCGTGTGTGCGCGCGTGCGTGCGTCCGCGCGCGTGCGTGCGCGCGCGCGTGTAGCCTGCGCGTGAAGGGCAGAATAGGCGGGCGCACCACGTGTCGCGAGCCCCCGAGGAGGAGGAGGCGGGTACTCCCTCGGCTGATTTTGCATTGCTCGCTCCCGTTACAATAAATCACGACCATGTGACAGCCTGGAATTAGCATAAAAATGGGCGCGGCTCCTGTTCGTGAACCGAAGCGGAGTTCGTGAACCGAAGCATATTTTTATGAAATTTTCTGGTCGTGAACCGAGTTGTTCGTGAACCGAAGCGTTCGTGAACCGAGGTATCACTGTATACACCCCGGTGTGGCCCACGCCCCCTTCCAGAATCTTCAAGCAGGTTCCCGGAGCTTGAGGTCTCATATTCTTAGGTTTTTTCGGTAAAGTCACGTAGGTAAAAAATTAAAATTAATAAAAGTAAAATTAAAATAAAATAAAAATCACGACGTTTTGGAGGCAACACAAGCTTCCGTCTTCAGGTGGAACCGTCACAGCCACGACAGCTGTATCAGGTGAGAGAAATTCCAAGAACACAGTATTTGTATATATACTGGTTGAAGGTGGGAGGAGCCAAGGTAGGCCCTGGATATTGTTTTTGTGAGGTTCGGTGCGGCTGAAGCACGCTGTTAGGAATGAGCCTTTGTTGTGTAAACTAGGTGCGGATGATGTAAAGGTGCGTGTAAAAGGGACTGAGCCTTTTTGTTATGTAGAGATGATGCGGCTTGAGGTCTCGCTCAGACTTTGACATTCACCACCGATACGGCCCCCTTATAATTAGTCAGTACATAACTTGCACATAGACTAACACGGCCCATAGACTCAGACAGAGACCCAAAGACTCAACATCCCCCGTATAGCCTCGACGGACTGTTGGGGCAAGTGCCGTTAGCGAGCACCTCTATGCAGGCCAGAAGGGCGGCACACGAGGGGGTGGGTGGCCAGCACCACGCTCACCACACAGAGACCCACAGTTTGTTGTCCTTGTCCGATCGGCGCGGTCGGCTCCGTCGAACGTGCGGCGCTCTGCGAGCGGCTTCTCCTCACCTCGGACAGGAAGACAGAGAACTTGCACGCGTAGCAGGGGTCGTACTTGTCCACCAGGTGCAGGAGGAAGGCAAAGTCGTTGCGCACGTCCGGAATGTCCTCCACCCCCGTCTCCTGGCGCGCCTCCGCGAAGCTGTACTCCTTGAGCCTGCCGTGTCAGCGCCCCCCCCACCCCCCCCCCAGCACAGAGAACTCAGCGCCCGCCCGTCGACCCTCGTCCCAACGCGGAAGATCTCCCACGAAGCCACCGGTAAAACGTTACGATACACGTAGCGGTGTCGCCGCCCGCGCTAACCGCATCTCCACGATCGCCGAAAAGCCCGCAGACCAAAGCCAGAAGGGAGCCGCACGGCGATCCGGTGCCACGCCACCGCTCCGCGGCAGCCCGCCGCCCCCCCCCCCATCTCACCTGCCGGTCACCACCCAGTAGAAGATGTGGGCACAGGTGAGCGCGTAGACGCACATCGTGGTGGCGTAGGCCATCCACATCACGACCATCCGACGGCGTCCGCCGGCCCTCGTTCTGCTCCGGGGGGGGCCGGTCGGGGGGCGTGGCGGCCTCGCCGGGGTCGACGAATCGGACGGAGGGCCGCGGCGGTGCCGGCGGCGGCGGAGACTCCGAAGGCAGCTTCTCCACGGCGGGGAGTTCGTCGGATCTCGGGTCGCTGCGCGCGTGGGATTGCGTGGACATTTGGCGACGCGTCATGACGCACAGACGCACAGAGACCCATAGAGACCCACAGAGACGCACAGAGACCCACAGAGACCCATCGAGACTCACAGAGACTCACAGAGAAATGTAGAGACCCACATAGACCCATAGAGACCCATAGAGACACACAGAGACCCATAGAGACTCACAGAGACTCACAGAGAACCGTAGAGACCCGTAGACACCTACAGAGACCCACAAAGATACATAAGAGTCTCACAGAAACCCTTAGAGACTCACAGAAACCCATAGAGACTCACAGAGACCTGCAGAGACCCATTGACATTCTGAGACCCACAGACCCACAGAGATCCACGAAGACCCACAGAGACCCATAGTGACTCATAGAGACCCGCAGAGACCCATCAGGACTCACAGAGACCCGTAGAGACCCATAGAGACCCACAGACCCGCAGAGACCCACAGAGACCCAGAGACCCATACAGACTCAGACACCCACATCGTGACGCACATACACACGCACACCAAGATCCCCCGTATAGCCTTAACAGACTATAGGGGCAAGTGCTGGAACGGTACACGAGGGGGTGGGTGGCCAGTACCACGCCTGGCCGCCTTTGTCTCCCCAGTGGCGATGTTTACACACCGCACCAGGTACTCATTTGAGGCTGAGAAGACCTAGAGGAGGCCCAGAACTGGTACAGGTAGAAACAGGTTCCACACTGCCCACCAGGGATTGTTTGTCTGTCGTGCACGAATGCGCTGTCCAACCAAGTTACTACCTGCCCACTCCGAAGGAACGTGTTTCAGATAATCGTCGCTGGTGTTGGCCGTGAGCGGAAATCGAACCTGGGTCGCCGGGTTCATAGCGCAGCGTAGCGCTAACCGCTTCACCACCGCTCCCCACACACCGCCAACCGTAAGCCAAACTGGTTATGAAAAGCAGAGGGATAGCAAGATGCGTGAACGGGCTCGCTGTCCCAAAACAGAGGTCGCAACCGGGTACCCGATACCCGTACCCTACCCGATACCCGGCTACCCGTACCCGGTCGGGTACGGGTAGCCGGGTAGCCGTTTGCGACCCTGGTGCGGCCGGGTACGGGTACGGGTAGGCCGTGAGTCACTGATGAGTAACCGTTTGTCACTCATTTCGGGTAGGGTACGGGTAGGGAACGGGTACCCGTCCCCGGCCGGGTACGGGTACCCATTTGCGACCCTGGTGCGGCCGGGTACGGGTACGGGTAAGGAATCAAAACCCGTTTGCAACCTCTACCCCAAACCCACGCAGGGTCTCCCCCCAAAAGGGGGAACTTTTTTAGTTTTGTTACTTAAGGGGGCAAGGGATGACTAAGGCAGGAAGGAGGCGTGGGCCGTCTCTTCGTAGTCAGCCCCCTTCTAACCTGCAGCTCCCCACTGTGGCGGGCGGCGCTGGCGGCTGCAGCGCCGCCGCTGACGCCAACCCGTCCAGTGCGGCTTCGTGCACGGCGTGCGTGGTCCACTGCGAGTCCATGCACTTACCCAGCACGCACACAAAGTGCTCGATCTTGGAGCTCGTCTCCGGGAACCTGAACCAGAAGTTCCTGGTGGCCGTCAGGATGAGTGTGTGCAGCACCACGAGATGCGGGAAGTACTTGCTGATCCACAGCACCGCGTTGTCGTAGCAGAACTAGTTGATCAACCGGTACTGGTACTGGTCGAAGCCAACCTGGGCGAGTGTGGGAAGGGCAAAATGAACTGGCGTGGCGGTGATGTCGCATGCCCCTCCCTTGCGGTGACAGAGCTGGCTCAAATGTGGCTTTGGCCTGATGATGCCGGTTGTAGTTACTGGCGGAACAGCACCGTACTCAAGATCGTCAACGTTGTGGCTTTGCTCTTCAACACACCGGTGTGCTGTACTAGGATATTACACTCTACACTACACTATACACTACACTATAATGTACATTACAATATACACTACACTATACATTACACTATAATGTACATTACAATATACACTACACTATACACTACACTATACATTACACTATAATGTACATTACAATATACACTACACTATACACTACACTATACATTACACTATAATGTACATTACACTATACACTACACTATACACTACACTATACATTACACTATACATTACACTATACACTACACTATACATTACACTATAATGTACATTACAATATATACACTATACACTACACTATACATTACACTATAATGTACATTACACTATACACTACACTATACACTACACTATACATTACACTATACACTACACTATACATTACACTATAATGTACATTACAATATACACTACACTATACACTACACTATAAATTACACTACACTATACACTACACTATACACTACACTATACACTACACTATACACTACACTACACTATACATTACACTATTCCTCGGGCAATTGCCGGTGGTGCCGAGCCGGCCCGAGGGGGAACCTCACCGTGTGAGCCCTGGGGTTGGCCACGAGCGTCCTCAGGACGGTCTCGTTCCACTCCTTCAGATCCACGTCGAAGCCTCTCGGCACCGGCACGCACAGAATGCGCTCGTTCATGTTCTGGGCGGAGGTGGGGCAAGTGGGTACCACGTGACCATGACGTGACGCCGTGTGGTCTCCTTAACTCAGGTTCACTTTGCGAGATTCCCGGTGTACGGGGGGAGATAACCCATATAGACCCAAGATGTGCTCTCTAGCCAGCGCTATGAGTGAGCTCGCACGTCGAGTTGGAAGCCACGACCCCCTCTGTACCAGGCGAGATAGTTAACATCTCCCGGCCACCGTGATGATGAGACACACGCGAAGTCCAAATATGCAGAAGGGGTAGGGATGGAACCCACATAGACCCAAGATGTGCTCTCTAGCCAGCGCTATGAGTGAGCTCGCACGTCGAGTTGGAACCCACGACCTCCTGCGTACCAGGCGAGGTAGTTAACATCTCCCGGCCACCGTGATGATGAGACACACGCGAAGTACAAATATGCAGAAGGGGTCGGGATGGAACCCACATAGACCCAAGATGTGCTCTCTAGCCAGCGCTATGAGTGAGCTCGCACGTTGGAACCCACGACCTCCTGCGTACCAGGCGAGATAGTTAACATCTCCCAGCCACCGTGATGATGAGACACACGCGAAGTCCAAATATGCAGAAGGGGTAGGGATGGAACCCACATAGACCCAAGATTTGCTCTCTAGCCAGCGCTATGAGTGAGCTCGCACGTCGAGTTGGAACCTGCGACCTCCTGCGTACCAGGCAAGGTAGTTAACATCTCCCGGCCACCGTGATGATGAGACACACGCGAAGTCCAAATATGCAGAAGGGGTAGGGATGGAACCTATGACCTCCTGCGTACCAGGCGAGGTCGTCAACATCTCAGCGATGTTATCCATAGCAAGGTGGCGACATTGATGAATGTGCGTGGGGACTGGTGCGTTGGAACAAAGCACCTGCAGCATCCCGGCAAAGATGCCGATCATGAACATGGGCACGGAGAGCATGTCGCACAACACGTCCCACCAGGGCTGAAGGATCTTGAGGTCCGGGTGACCCTCCAATGAGAAGGAGGAGGTCAGGGCTCCGACGGGAATCATGACTCGAGCCGAGACTGCACACAAGCAGACACACACACGGACACACACGCAGACACACACACACAGACACACACACACAAGCAGACACACACACGCAGAGACACACACAGAGGCGCACACACATGCAGACACACACACACAGACACACACAAGCATACACACACAAGCAGACATACAAGCAGACACACACATAGGCGCACACACACACACACAAGCAGACACACACAGGCAGACACACTCACACAGACACACACACAAGCAGACACACACAGGCAGACACACTCACACAGACACACACACAAGCAGACACACACAGGCAGACACACACACGCAGACACACACAGGCAGACACACACACACAGACACACACACAAGCAGACACACACAGGCAGACACACACACACAAGCAGATACACACAGGCAGACACACACACAGACACACTCACGCAGACACACACACAAGCAGACACACACAGGCAGACACACACACAAGCAGAGGCGCACATACAAGCAGACACACACACAAGCAGACACACACAGGCAGACACACACAGACACACAGGCAGACACACACAAAGAGGCGCACACACAGACACACACAGAGACACACACACACAAGCAGACACACACACACAAGCAGACACACACAGGCAGACACACACACAGACACACACACAAGCAGACACACACAGGCAGACACACACAAGCAGACACACAGGCAGACACACACACAGAGACACACAAGCAGACACACACACGCAGACACACTCACACAGACACACACAGGCAAGCAGACACACACAGGCAGACACACACAGGCAGACACACACAGGCAGACACACACACACAGACACACAAGCAGACACACACACGCAGACACACACACACAAGCAGACACACACACACAAGCAGACACACACACGCAAGCAGACACACACACGCAGACACACACAAGCAGACACACACACACAGACAGACACACAGTCAGACACGCACACAGACACACACAAGCAGACACACACACAGACACACACAAGCAGACACACACAGGCACACACACACACAGGCAGACACACAGGCAGACACACAGGCAGACACACACACAGGCAGACACACACACAGGCAGACACAGACACACACACAAGCAGACGCACACACACACACACAGGCAGACACACACAAGCAGACACACACACGCAGACACACTTACACAGACACACACACAAGCAGACACACACAGGCAGACACACACACAAGCAGACACACACAGGCACACACACACACACAGGCAGACACACACAGGCAGACACACAAGCAGACACACACACAGGCAGACACACACACAGGCAGACACACACACACAAGCAGACACACACACAAGCATAATCAACGATTTTTGGGTTTAGATCGCGTTTATTTATAAATGTGTCGTAACCCTCCACCACCCGACACGGCCAATCAGTAAAAAATGTATCACGTTGACAAAGACAAATAGTTCACTGCTTTAGCCCACCGGTGTGTTGAAGCAACAACATTCACAATTTGAGTACGACGTTTCGCTGGTAATTACAACCAGCATCATCGGGCAATTCGCCAGAATGGTGAGGCTCTCCTGTGTCTCCCGTTCTTATATAGAGCAGCAGCAGGATGACGTCAACATTAACTCATTAACTCATCAGGTGCAAAGATTCAAGGGGGGAGTGATTGTAATTATATACTAGATTAGTAATCAGGCTATTGTTACGATGCGAGTTGTAGATTAGTAATCATTTGGAATGTGTTTTATTGTGATTATGCTACATTAGTAATCAGTTAGTGGTTGTTTCCCTTATAAGTAATTGTAATGTATCTTATTTAATAATACGCTTCCAGGCCGCACTAAGCCTGTAGCTGTCTGAGCGATTAAAGTTATTTCTGTTTCTCTCAATTTCAATCGATTCTCTAATTAGTCTTTGCCAGTAGTAACTAGTTTTACACAACACTTCCACGTTGTCAAAATCAATTGAGTGTCCCTGTTGGCATGCATGTTCTGCTACTGCCGACAGTTGTGTTTGTGATAGTTTAATATTTCTCTGGTGTTCTTTTAGTCTTACACTAACGTTACGCCCTGTCTGTCCAATATAGCATCTGCCACATACACAATTAATCCGATATACACCTTCTGTTGATAATTTAGGTAATTCGTCTTTAGTGCACGTTACTAGTTGTTGAATTTTGTGTACTGTACCAAATCTTACTGTAATGTTTTGCTTTTGCAAAACACGGGCTAATTTATCAGTTACTCCTGAGATAAATGGTATTTTTATTGTTTTAATAATCTGATCGCTTTCAGCAGTGTTGCTTTGCGATCGTGATTTGGCTTTTAGTGCTCTGTTAATTTGAGCATTATTGTAGCCATTCTGTCTTAGTGCTTCTTTAACATGTTTAATCTCTCTCATTACAGTAAGATTTGGTACAGTACACAAAATTCAACAACTAGTAACGTGCACTAAAGACGAATTACCTAAATTATCAACAGAAGGTGTATATCGGATTAATTGTGTATGTGGCAGATGCTATATTGGACAGACAGGGCGTAACGTTAGTGTAAGACTAAAAGAACACCAGAGAAATATTAAACTATCACAAACACAACTGTCGGCAGTAGCAGAACATGCATGCCAACAGGGACACTCAATTGATTTTGACAACGTGGAAGTGTTGTGTAAAACTAGTTACTACTGGCAAAGACTAATTAGAGAATCGATTGAAATTGAGAGAAACAGAAATAACTTTAATCGCTCAGACAGCTACAGGCTTAGTGCGGCCTGGAAGCATATTATTAAATAAGATACATTACAATTACTTATAAGGGAAACAACCACTAACTGATTACTAATGTAGCATAATCACAATAAAACACATTCCAAATGATTACTAATCTACAACTCGCATCGTAACAATAGCCTGATTACTAATCTAGTATATAATTACAATCACTCCCCCCTTGAATCTTTGCACCTGATGAGTTAATGAGTTAATGATGACGTCATCCTGCTGCTGCTCTATATAAGAACGGGAGACACAGGAGAGCCTCACCATTCTGGCGAATTGCCCGATGATGCTGGTTGTAATTACCAGCGAAACGTCGTACTCAAATTGTGAATGTTGTTGCTTCAACACACCGGTGGGCTAAAGCAGTGAACTATTTGTCTTTGTCAACGTGACACATTTTTTACTGATTGGCCATGTCGGGTGGTGGAGGGTTACGACACATTTATAAATAAACGCGATCTAAACCCAAAAATCGTTGATTATGAGAAACAGCTTGGCGGATAGTGCGATCAGAGTATCCGTTCATCCTGAGGGCCCGATGTACATGTCTTAATTCACCGGCCAGGTGGTGTTGGTCAGAAATGCCATGGGCTCTGTGGTATAGCGTTTTGATGAGAGAATTCTTTTGAGATGGGTGGTGGTGGGAATCCGGTTTCAAGTAGGAATCTGTGTGGGTGGCTTTCCTGTAGACAGAATGTCCCAAGGATCCGTCAGGCCTCCTCTCAAACAGAATATCCAAGAATGGTAGTTTACCGTCTTTCTCCACTTCCATGGTGAATCTGATGGATGGGTGTCTAGAATTGATGTGGTCCAAGAAGTGGTTCAATGCTGGGAGGCCATGTGGCCAGATGACGAAAGTGTCGTCCACATACCTCTTCCACAAGGAAGGACGCAGGGTGGATGTCTGGATGGCGTCTGATTCAAACTTTTCCATGAACATGTTGGCTATAACTGGTGACAAGGGGGAGCCCATAGGGGTACCCTCATTCTGTTTGTAGAAGGTGCTATTCCAGGTAAAATAAGTGTTGGTGAGGCAATGCCTAACCAGCGCAGGTAATAATCTTTAGAAACACACTGATTGCAGTAAAAAAAATTCACAAGAATGAAAGTCACTGTCATGAAAAACAACAAATTATAAATTGCAATTTAAGGCATTGCTACATACCAAGGCTTTGCTCTGCTGTATTAAATTGCACCGCAGAATTGTGAGGATCATATTCTTTCCAAGCTCCTCTTTCCCAGGTAGGTCTCTCTCCCACCAAGACTCGCACAGGTTTATGACCGTGTTTCTTAGGTTAGGGTGAGCATCGGTGAAAAGTGGCAACAGGGCTGTCAACAGGGTGAGAAAAACGGTAGAGTAGATTGGAACTAATTATCACCACAGGAACATATATATCTTGTATTGTTGCCTGATGTAACCACCTGGAAGGCATTTTTTATACAGGGTGACAAAAAAGTCTGGACAAATAGGGTTATTTCATTTATTTTAGCACTGGCATTAAAACATTTAAACAGTTTATTCTTTAAGTTAATATTTATCTATTATCATTATTCATATATATTTGTATTCTTCCTGTGGGTTCACCACAATCCCGTTGTTTACAAAATTCGACCAAGAACCCTGAATGAATTTAGACAAAACGTAATTTAGGAATGGTCAAAGATTACACGTGAATCTAAAAAAAGTCCAAAAATAACTTCTACAGAGAATTCATGTGTACATTCATGTTAATGGAAGTCAGTTTGAAAATTGTTAAAATAAGATAACCCATTCAGTCTTGACCTATGGGCCACTCTGTATATTCAGCATAACAATAATTTGTAGGCTCAATTATTAAATAAACTATTGCCAATATTTTGGTAATCTACCCTATACAGTACTTGAAATCAATATATCATCCAGTGCGCATGCATAACATTTCCCAGTGCAACATCAAGAAGTATTTTATTTTGCAGATATTTATGAGATGAACATACTGCAATATTGTTCATTGGGATATGCAGCTCTAAACAGTGAACTGTTATAAATTATCCAAGTCAGAGAAATGTGGCAAATAACTACTTTATGTATCTTGAATGAGATTTTCAGCAGATACTTATTAACTTTTTGTTCTCGTTCTCCTACTATACATACTCACGAACTTTTACTCTTTCCAATTATAAAAAAACTGAGAAGTCGTGGAAACAGATATAGTCAATAATTTATCAATTTGTATCAATTATTCATAGACGTCACCCTGCCTCTTTACCATGTAGAATGATAGCCGACTCCAAAATGTCTTCTATCACCTCCGCACTGACAGTTTTCACAGCCACAGATAGCACTGTGGCTACAGCCGTCACAACAGCTACAGTTGACTCCTGGATGCAAACACATAATGATGGGAGCAGGTGTCACATTTTAACCACACAACTCCTAACATCAACAATCAAATAACAAGTGCCATCCATTGTCAGAGTTAATATATCACAGTATTTTTAGTGAACGTGTATAAAACCAGTTGAAATTTTTTTCATGTCTTTGCATGCTTACCACAATCATTCATACTCTTTAAAACGTGTTTTTATCTACAGTACTCAGAATATATGACAAGCAACTATAATTTAATTAAATGTTTTGGGTATATTAATACAGGTAAATCAGACGAATACAGAATTTTTAATTGTCTGGTAGCTCATGGGCTGATGCAGTAAAATTGACAAAACAATGAGCCAGCAAAGCTGAGATTCTTGGTTCAGGTCCAAGATAAAATAAGGCTTGCAAGTATAAGAAGCCTTAATGATCTCAGCCAGACCACCAATGGGTGTAATTTTCTGTTTACAATCATACTGAGATATTTGGTTGATAGGCATTCGATGAATCACGTTAAAATGTACCATGAAAGAGTAAAAGGACAGAATTTAGATGTATAGTACCGATCCCGTGGCTTCTGTCTCCATGTCGTCGTGTTGCGGTGGGTCAGGGTTCCATTGCTCAGCGGGGCAACGCAGCAGGCTCTCAGTGAGTATCTTGCCGATACTCTCAAGTGCATCCTTCAGAGCGCGCAGTGGCAACTCCTCCAGCACTTCCTTCAAGCAGAATGGGTCTGTGCGGCTTTTCTACAAGAAACACCGTGATTATATGACATTTAACTGTTCGGCTGCATTCCCTGAGCAAGTAACGATGTATTGAATAGAATGAAACGAATTCTAACGCTAATGGTATATGTACAACATCATTTGTGCGATCATTATTGTATGTTTTAGAATGGTTTCATGTGATCTGTGCAGTCACTAGAGGCATTATATTTACCAAAATATGAAATAATATCGAATATCAAGGTAAAATTGTAACATTTCACTGAATTGATGCATGTATTCGTGTTCAGGATTCCAAGTAAGGTTCTGGGTAGACGACAGCTTCTTCAGAATGCTGCTGCTAGAGTCCGTACGCACACACCATTACGCGAGCACATCACACACCTGCTTTCTTGTGTTTACACTGGCTACCAGTCAAGTATAAAGTGGATGAAAAGACCCTGCTGCTGACCAAATCTCAGTGGGTTAACCCCACAATATTTGCAGGAATGGATCCATGTTTACACTCCAACGAGGTCCCTGAGATCTTCAAATCGCCTTCTTCTAAGTCCTCCGAGGTCAAGGCTCATTTCCTGAGTGACGTCGTGATTTATTTTATTTTTATACCTACGTGACTTTACCGAAAGAACCAAAGAGTATGGATTCCTGCAGTCACGAAAGCTTCAAATTAAGGTCAATGAAATAATTTAAAAATTTTAATATTTTTTTTTACTTTATTTAAACGGCGTTCTAAGAAAGTTGTTCTTTTTACGCTGTAGATGATTTTGCTGCTATAAAGTGTCCGAATGACGGGGCCACTTTGTTGAGCGGCTATCATTTGTGGTCGCCAGGTCGCTTCTAAAAAACAAGTTCACAGCCTCAGTGGGGCTTTGCCTGGTAGGATGGGGCATGGTTGAGTGTTGTATTTGTAGATTTGAAGCTTTCGTGACTGCAAGGATTCATATTCTTAGGTTTTTTCGGTAAAGTCACGTAGGTAAAAATTTTAAATTAATAAAAGTGATACAGCTATCGTGCTGTGACGGTTCCACCTGAAGACGGAAGCTTGTGTTGCCTCCCAAACGTCGTGATTTTTATTTTATTTTTATTTTACTTTTATTAAATTGAAATTTTTTACCTACGTGACTTTACCGAAAAAAGCTAAGAATATGTAGTATTTGTGTCTGTGTCTGGGTGATTTGTTTATCCGTCTTGTACTTTGTACACCTATCGTGTTTTTTAAAATCCTTTATATTAAGTTCACTTGCTTGCTTAGGACCGTGCAAATCTTTCGGTCGTTTTTTAACCCACTTTCCGTGATCCAATCGAGCTGACATTTTCCACACAGACTCGTTGTGCGTGACAATTAATGGTCGTGAAAAAAATTCCAAAATTTTATACTTTTTAGGACAAAAATATTATATTTAATTACCAATTGCTTAATACTGCAGACAATCATCTGACCCATAGGTGGCAGCCATCTCAAGCCAGAGGATGAGAGGACTCTAGCCGCCACGCATATAAAGGATTTATAGTGAAAAACGTTGTTTTTACGGTTATACTTGTTTTGTCATTGTTGTTGTTGTAACGTTCTTAGCCCGTGCCCCTTACTGGACATCTGTGCATAAAAGAGCTTTGTAGCTCATCGGATTCCTCCCGCAGTTTAAATAAATATTCTGATTAATGATATCTGATGTTGGTTGTCAAGGCCCCCCCTCCTCCCCTCCCAACTCGTAGCTTTGGCCACCGGGGGAGGGGCGGGGTGGGGGGGCAAGGCAGCTCCCCCCCCCCCCCACTTGGCTGCCCCCCACGATCGTCACGTGACCGGTCACCGCATTGCGAATGGCGAGAACCACCCCGTAGCGCCCCCCCTCCCCTCCACCTCATCCCCCACCCCCCACCCCTTCACCCCCATCGCCCCCTCCACTTCTCCCCCTCCATCATCCCCATTTCCCCCTCCACCTACTCCCCCACCAGCCCCCCTCCACCCCCTCCCCCCCCTCCACCCCCCATCTCCCCTCCATCGCCCCCTCCACCACCACCCCCATCCCCCCCATCTCCCCTCCACCACTCCCCCTCCACCCCCCACTCGCCTCCCCCCATCAACCCCTCTACTCCCTCTCCACCCCCCATCTCCCCTCCTCCACCCCCCACCCCTTCACGCCCCCTCCACTTTTCCCCCTCCCCCCTCCATCATCCCCATCCCCCCATCTCCCCCTCCACCCCCCTCTCGCCCCCCCCTCCCACCTTGTTCATGTCGAAGGTCCTGAACATCTGCTCGATGTAGGCGTTGCCCTCCGCCGTGACGCTGCTGATGCCGAAGAACTGCTTGAACTCGTGCAGCGTCAGCTGGCCCGAGGGGCACTCTCGCATGAACTTCTTGTACCACAAGTGGATCTCCACCGAGTGGAGGTCGTCCACCGCGGAGCCGTTCTCGTTCCCCATTGAGCTGCCCTCGGAGGTGCCCTCGGAGGTGCTGATGGTGGTGCTGGTGGTGGTGCTGGTGTTTGTAAGTGGTGTTGATGGTGGTGCTGCTGGTGGTGCTGCTGATGGTGGTGCTGGTGGTGGTGCTGCTGGTGGTGCTGGTGGTGGTGCTGGTGTTGGTGCTGGTGCTGCTGGTGGTGGTGCTGGTGGTGGTGCTGGTGCTGCTGGTGGTGGTGGTAATACGATGACCGCCGAGCTGTTGGTGACTTGGCCGGTGACCCGTGGCGTTATTTCCCACGCGGCGGTCAAAGTTGGCGTGAGGATTTCGACGGTAATAAAACGTCAAAATCCTCTCCCTCTCTCCCCCTCTCTCTCCCACTTTGTTTTACGTTCAGAGGAAACAAGAAGATACTCGGTGTAATCGGCACTTTGCTTCGTTCATCATTTAGTTTTTTTTGTTTTTTTTTTCAATGCTTTGCTTTATGCCTCCCACACTTTTTAAATGAAAGATTTCACAAAAGATTTCACGCTCTGCTCTCCTCCCTCTCTCTCTCTCCCTCTCGCTCTCTCCCCCCTCTTCGGAGGCGATGGTTGTCTTGCCCGACGCCTCGGCCACGATTGCACGGTGCCCGTCCCCACGGCAAGGCTCGCCTCGGCCACTCGGCGAACTCGAAACTTTGCCAACTCAGAACAAAGTCCCGAGGACCCCCCCCCCCCTCCCTAGCCGACGAGCGACTAACACTGACTGACTGTGCTCCCCATGGAGAAATTGTTAGCTTTGTTGAGCTGAGCGGTTTTGTTTGACCACACACACCGCTCTCTATCCAGATCGCGAAATAACTATTTACGAATATATATTAATGTTGTTTTATATATGTTAAAAACAGACAAAACGATTGAATTCCTTCATTCAGACGCTGTCTTTCCGACAGACCTGTTCTTCACCTGAGGACGGCTGCTTGCGTTGTGGCCGAAACGTCATGAGAATTATTTTATTATGTTTTATTTTTATTATTTTATTATTTCTCTTCTACGTGACTTTAACGAAAGAACCAAGAAGATGAATCCCTGCAGGCACGAAAGCTTTAAATCGAAAGTTGTTGTTGTTTGGACGGGCGACGCAAATGAAGCACGTGGCCTTGGTGCCGGTACATGTCACTTGACATTCTGCTGCCGGATCGAGAGACACGTCGGGGCAGGGCATAAATGTTGACGAAGTTTCCCAAACTCAGAGAATTGCCGATTAAAAAAAAAACAATATCGCTCTCCTACATCTTATTTGCCACGTGTCTAAATACATATTTTTTATGATTGTCAATGTAGAAGACGGATATCTTTCTATTTAACATGTTCATACTCGTCAACCCAAAAGGTTTATATATTCTTAGGTTTTTTCGGTAAAGTCACGTAGGTAAAAAATTCAAATTAATAAAAGTAAAATAAAATAAAAATCACGACGTTTCGGAGGCAACACAAGCTTCCGTCTTCAGGTGGAACCGTCACAGCACGATAGCTGTATCAAGTGATACAGCTATCGTGCTGTGACGGTTTTTTATTTTAAATTTTTACCTACGTGACTTTACCGAAAAAACCTAAGAATATGAATCCTTGCAGTCACGAAAGCTTCACATCTAGAACCAAAAGGTTTACCCCGTATTCTTGTATAGGGAAATAGAGTTTTCAGGTCCATACAGCGTACAGCCATTTCAATACGGGCTTTGTAGGATGAACGTTGAGATTTTTAAGGGGCACGGGGTGACCAATAAGGTCTGAATTGGTCTGTAATAAGGTAGGTACTGATAAGAGGTTGACAGGTATGTATGTTTTTCAAATTTAAAAACTTAATAACATTCGAATAAATATCACATTTTATCGATACATCCAATGTGGAGACTCGGAGCTTGATCGTGTCTGGCTCGCACAACTTGTGAATGCCATTCATAAACACATTTTTGTTTTGGCAAGTAATGCGCTGTTTAAATTCCAGTCGAAATAAATAAACCGACCCGCCATAGCCACGAATCCGCTCACGAAACCTGCAAAACTTCGCAAACGTTCAGGTCACATGAGCAATTGTAAATGCTTCCGAATCCGTCAGGGGAGAACGGCAATACATCGTTCGCGAAACCAAAAAACCTTAACACAGGCACACGCGGTACGTTATAATATTTGACATTCGTGGCCGAGTATAACCGCTGTGAATGGCTGTCTCCCCCCCCCACCGCCCGCGCTTGAAAAGGATGTTAAATTAATTAGGCCGCTATACCAGCGAAGGACACTAGCAACGCAAATAATAAAAATAAAAACCAACCGCTAACATCTCGTGTGATTTGTCGGTCACGTTTCACGACGCACGGTAAGTCGTTTTATGTCCTGAAGGAGAGGGCGACCTTCCTGCCTAGTTACTGCCCAGCGCGCCGCAGACTCGGGTTTTGCAGATCTCCGGGAGCACGACCGAAAATAATGATAAATAAAAACCACCGATACTCGCCACTTGGCCTCATGCCCACAGAGGTTTTGGCAAACCGTCGTGCCGATGTCCGCGTTGAGCAAAACTGCAAGGCACATGGACAGGATTCATTCGATCTTGAGGGTGCGACCGGTCGAAATTTACTTGAGGGTGAGGTTACATTTTCTTGCGGTCAGGTTAAAAAAAAGTTAAAATGCACGGGCACAATCGCAAAAACCTTCCGTTGTTCGGATGGCTTCCGTTTACGAGTGGTACGAGCCCACACGCAGGCTTGGTTACAGGCGCTGTGAGGTTAGACGCTGCATGGGTGCAATGCAAATGATGCTCCAATTTACAGGTGGTAAATTAGGGTCTTGCCGTGGAGTGGGAATTAATCTCGGCAAGCGAATTGGTTAGATTTCCAGTCTCGGGAATTTTAAGGTGAAATATCCAGACAGGAACAACTGTGTGGAAATGGTTCCTGCCATAACAATGTGGAATTTTCTTTACTACTTGCTGTCAAACAAGTTAAGCGCCGCCCGGCACATTTAAACCTAACTCAGGAGTTGTAATGCAACGCCCAACTGCTACAAGGCAATATGGTAGAATACTGATAATAATGATGCCGCCATTAATTTAATTGTTAAGAAAATCTCGCAAACCCTATGCTAAAAAAATCCAGGCGTGTATCCGACCAAATCCATTTTGAACCTTTATTCCAAGAAATCGGAATACATGAAAACCCCGCTGAAGAGACGGGTCAGAAACCTACTTGCTGTGCTGTCCACCCTCCACACCCTCGTGGGGGGGGGGTCACAAACCCGGCGTCCCCGAGGAGATGTGGCAGCAAATTCCCGGCGCGTCCCAGCCGGCACGATCGGCCGCACGATTCCGATCAACTCGGCACGCGGGTGCGGACGAGACGACCATATAATTCGGCAACCGAGGGCACAACGACCGACGAGACGGCGGCGTCACCCGTCCGGCGCCGGGTACGCCCGGTTCAGCGTCACCTCCACGCAATCGGCCCCAAGCCGGCACTGCTCAAGCACGAACAGCATCCTCCGGCCGGCGAGAGGCGATGCCGATTCGGTGACCTGCAGCGGCGAAACCCCGGGCGGCACGCTGCCGTGCGCCAGAATCTCCAGCAGCCCGGCACGCTCCTCGGCCAACGGGCACGCGGCCCGGCGGTCCCCGCGGTCCCACACCGGCACGAACGGCACGTCCAGCGCCACCTTGCGGTCCAGCCCCAGCAGCGTCATCACGAAGTAGCCGACGAGATCGCACGCCGGGCGGAAGGCTCCGGCGTCGGGCGCGGCGTCCGCGGGCAGGCTGGCGCGGCGTGCCGGCTGCAGGTTGCAGAGCTCGCGCTGAGCGTCGCGCCGCTCGTGGTCGTAGCGCCGCATCACGGCCTCGGCCGGCAGCTCGCCCAGGCGCAGGTGGTCGGCGAGGACGAGCTGAGAACCGGACCAATCGTTGGTCTCCCACAGGGCCTTGGCGGAGTTAGGCTCGCGCGCCGCGGGACCCCGCGCCGGCAGGATCTCTCGCGACGCGGCCAGCATCGTCCCGCGCTCGGGACCGGCCGTAGTCTCCGCCGACGGCGCGAACAAGTTGGCGACGCTCCCTTCGTTCGCGTTCACCGGGGCGCCGGGCGGCCCGGGCTGTCGATGGTTTCCCACGACGTTGTCGAGCCTCGGCTTCTTCTTCGCGGCGCCGTGACTGGCGACGGCCGCCCGCGGCTCCGTTTTCCTCGAGCGCAGGTTGTAGCTGCGCCACTCGACCACCTGCGCGGAGGTCAGCGGGACGTCGTCCTCGTCCTCCGTCTCATCCTCCGCTTGCGATGGCTGCACCGCCGCCGCCGCCGCCGCCTCCTCCGCCGCCTCCACGCCCCAGAAAGACGCCGAGGGCGACGCGTCGTGCACGCCGTTCTCCTGCCCACCCGCCCCCTCGCTCAGCTCCACGTAGCGCACCTCCGCGATGGTGCCCTGAACCACCAGGCGCTTCTGCTCGCGGTAGTGCAGCCGGGCCACCTCCGAGCGCAGTTCCTCCAGCGGGGTGACGGTGAGCGCCGTCGGCCGTCCCGCGGCGAACTCCGCCAGCGTCGTGGGCAGCGGCGGGAAGACGTAGCACCCGCCCACCGCCGAGCGGGCCAAGAAATCGTCGTCCGCGATGCCGCAGCACCACTGCGCCACCTCGAGCACCGCGGGCTCGGCGGCGTACGGCTTGCCGGCGTGCTGGCCCGAGACGAACACCTGGCTCTCGACGGACGTGGTGAGGTAGGGCCCGCCGAGGCCGTGCCTGACGCGCATCTGCGTGCACACGACGAGCGTGGCGGGCCGCAGGAGGTCGTGCACGTCGGGCTGCGACGTGGCGAAGAGCTGCAGCACGAAGGGCTCCTCGCTGCTGGCGTCCACCGCGTGCACCCAGCGGCACACCCAGAAGTCGTCGCGCGCACGCCACGGGTTCTCCTTCTTGCGGATGCGCTCCTGGCGCCCCACGAACGACACCAGGCCGACCACGTCGCACGCGCGGTCGGCCGGCAGCGAGCCGAGGTCTCGGCGGCGGGTGAAGCAGTAGCGCCCCTCGGGCAGGTGCCAGGCCGGGTCCACGTGGCGCGGGTGCACGACCCGGATGTCGGCGGCCGGGTTTCGCGAGTTCAGGTTGATCTCGAACTTCTTGAACACGGGCAGGCCCAGGTCGTAGACGTCAGGCCAGGTGCGGCACGCGAAGGCGTCCTTCAGCATGTAGTCGCCCAGAACGAGCGCCTGGCCGGGCTGCAGGCAGCGGAACCACTCGGGGCACAGCTCGTTCCACAGGACGGCGGGCACCACGCCCGTGCCGTCGCACACCTCCAGGTAGACGCGGTAGGGCCACGGCCGCAGCCTGTCCACGCGGCCAAAGTGCAGCAGCCGCGACTTGTGCAGCAGCCGCACAACGAGCGGGAGGCCCCTGGCGCCCGACGCGGCGGCCTCCGCGAGGCTCCGGACGGTGGCACGGCGCGCCGGCCGCACCGGCACGTCCTCTGCCGTCGCCTCCTCCCACCGCTGCCCGTGGTAGTCCTCGCTGTTCCACAGGGGCAGGTAGTAGTCGCGCGCCGCTCCCAGGGGCTTGTCCGCGCACGACGCCCCCCGGGCCCAGGGCAGGGCCTCGGCGTCGGCGCCCACCAGCAGGCGGGAGCGCTCCGCCGTCACCTCGGCGTCGGCGATGACGGGGAAACGGACGCCGACCACCAAGCGCTCGGCCGTGCCGACGTCGTAGCGGAGGACGAGCAGCTCGCAGCCCGCCTTCAGCCGGTTCGTGTGCACCAGGTGGATCAGCCGGAGCGCCAGCGAGCACTTGAGCCGGCGCTCGCCGTCCGTCACCGTGACGTCGTAGGCGAAGCTGGGCTGCGGAGGCTGGTGCTCGCCGTGCTCCTGCGGCACCTTTAGATCGCGCAGGTAGCGCTCGACGGCGACCACGGCGACGGACGAGGGCTCCACGTTCACCTCCATGCTCTGCAGGTCGTCGAGCGTCGCGGTCAGGCGCGCCAACGGGGTGGGTTCCAGCGGCGGCAATGACGCGGGGGGTTCGGCGGAGTCGGCCATCGTCGAACGCGACGGCGGCAGTAACCGAAGGGGCGGCTCGGCACTGAAGGGTTCAAGGCGCCGGTGCAGCGTCTGCCGTCTCGCCGAAGTGCCTTGCGCGCCGAGAAGCTTGCGACGTCATCCCCCGCAGCGTTTGCCTGACCAGAGCTGAGGCTGAGAAAAAAAAAAAGAGAATTTGGCCACACGATGCCACTGGTACGTTCCTGAAGGACGACTGAGACTAAAGGTGTCTTCTTGGGGAAGGGCATAAACTGTTGGGAAGTTGAAATATATAACAGGGGTTATTACGCGGGTGGAGTCACACCACAGCCGGTTTACATCGGGGATGAGTTGCTGAAAGACACGACGGCGAATGTCGCGATGACGTAAAGCCAAGCGTTGATTACCATATAAACACATAGGCTTTTGCGACCAATATCATCCATAACAGGTTTTTTTGAAGGTTAGAAATATAAATGTCTTTAAACCCACGTCCACGCGACAAAGCCAAATAGCCAGGTTTGTCACGTAAACAGAACATGCCAATTTGTTACTAGTACATCATACCGGTGTGTTGGAAAACAAAGCCACAACATTTACAGGGTTATGTTTATGGATTTGTTTGATTAGGTTTAGGGGTATGAGTGAGGGTTATGGGTTAGGCTTGGAGTTTCTGGATATGGTTTGGAGTTAGGGCTTAGGGTTTTGGACTTGGGGGTTAGGATGTAGGGTTTAGGGCTAAATTCTGGGTTTGGAATTATGGTTAGGGTTTAGAGTTAGAGGTTAGAGTTAAGGTTTACGGTTACGTGTTATATAGGCTTTTCTTTACCACTAGATCAATGCCTTCGCAATCTATATAGGTTCATCGTGGGGGGTGGTGGGGGGTGGGGTTCTGACCATACTTCACCACGCTGGTCAATGCGTAATGACCATACTTCACCACGCTGGTCAATGCGTAATGACCATACTTCACCACGCTGGTCTATGCGTAATGACCATACTTCACCACGCTGGTCTATGCGTAATGACCATACTTCACCACGCTGGTCAATGAGTAATGACCATACTTCACCACGCTGGTCAATGCGTAATGACCATACTTCACCACGCTGGTTTATGCGTAATGACCATACTTCACCACGCTGGTCTATGCGTAATGATCATACTTCACCACGCTGGTCTATGCGTAATGATCATACTTCACCACGCTGGTCTATGCGTAATGACCATACTTCACCACGCTGGTCTATGCGTAATGACCATACTTCACCACGCTAGTCTATGCGTAATGACCATACTTCACCACGCTGGTCTATGCGTAATGACCATACTTCACCACGCTGGTCAATGAGTAATGACCATACTTCACCACGCTGGTCAATGCGTAATGACCATACTTCACCACGCTGGTCTATGCAGGGGTTGGGATGTGGATTCTGACCATACTTCACCACGCTGGTCTGTGCTGGTGTTGGTATGTAGATTGACCATACTTCACCACACTGGTCAATGCGTAATGACCATACTTCACCGCGCTGGTCTACGCAAGGGGTTGGTTGACATCACTCGCCACTGATGCGAGCCGTGTGTGTGTGTCTGTGTGCTGATAGGGCAAGTCCCGCTTACACACCCAAACCGCACTGCAGCACAATTAGCTACGCTGACGATATCCCTGCCGCTAGGATCAAGCGAGATGCTGTGGGTGTCGTTCACTAACATCGAGTGTAGAGAGAATAGAAGAGAGACACACGCAGCTTTACCCGCCGGTGGTGATGATGGGTCTTGTCCCGTAGGCCGCAACGCATTCGCCTGTCCGGCACGCGTGGCCCCAGGTCGTTACACCACCACCACCACACACGCCAATAAAGTTGTCGTCGTTGTTGTTGTTACGAAAGGAGATGTTAATGTGGAACAACTTAACCGGATTTAAACTCGGCCCGGAATCGCCGCACTAAAAATTGCCGATTTTTTAAAATTAAAAATACGCAACGGAGCGAGCGACTTTTCACGGCCACTTAATTGCTTTAATCGTCCTTATATATGTCCTTACACACGTATATAATAAGAAGGTGTTACGTTTAATGAACTTAATAATCGCGGTTCTGTGGGAACTCTGAGGGGATGCTCAAAACCGCGGGGGAAAACGCGCGGCCGCGTCTCGATTCAAACTATCCGAGCGGTGACGTCACCTCTGCCACTAGTGACGTCACGTCACCTCTACCACCCCGTGATGTCATGTCAATACCTCCCCACCGCTCGTGACGTCACGTAATCCCACCGACCGCCAGTGACGTCACGTCACGTCCATATCACCCGTGGCGTCATGTCACCCCTCCCACTTCCCGCACGCCGCGGACCAATGGCATTTGAGCTAAATTAATCACTAATGACGTCAGAATCTTTATTGACGATCAAATCGAATATTCATTGATGATCAATACGTCAGAATATTTATTGATTATCAATACATCAAAATCATTATTTATTATTCATACGTCATAATCTGCATTGACGATCAATACGTTATAATCTGTATTGATGATTAATACGGCAGAATCTGCATTGATCAAATACGTCACAATCTGCATTGAATGTCAATATGTTATAATCTGTATTGATGATTAATAGGTCATAATCTGCATTGATTACCAATACGTCATAATCTGCATTGATTACCAATACGTCATAATCTGCATTGATTACCAATACGTCAGAATCTGGATTGATTACCAATACGTCAGAATCTGCATTGCAAATGAGGTTCCAATGGTGTAAATGCTTACCCCGAGCTCTCATACTCTGATGGTGCATTGTCTTTGAGTTGTGCGCAAATAAGTATAACCCGTAAAAACAAAGTTTTTCACTATAAATCCTTTATATGCGTGGCAGCGAACTTAATATAAAGGATTTAAAAATATATTCGCCTGTGGAGGACGCGGAGATCGATCCCGCGACCTTTGGCATGGGAAGCGAGGGCGCTACCAACTGCGCTACTCCGCCACGGCCTGTGGAGGAGTTACGCTCTGGGCCCTTATACTGTGACATTCAGTCAAAGCGATGAATGAGTTCTATTTTAATATATATACAATATTTTTTTTTTGCCTAAAAAGTGTAACATTTTGGGAATTTTTTTTCACGAACATTAATTGTCTGGCACAACGAGTATGTGTGGAAAATGTCAGCTCGATTGGATCACGGGAAGTGGGTTAAAAAACGACTGAAAGATTTGCACGGTCCTAAGCAAGCAAGCAAGCACGCAAGCACGCAAGCAAGCAAGCAAGCAAGCGAACTTAATATAAAGGATTTAAAAATATATACGCCTGTGGAGGACGCAGGGATCGATCCCGCGACCTTTGGCATGGGAAGCGAGGGCGCTACCAACTGCGCTACTCCGCCACGGCCTGTGGAGGGGTTACGCTCTGGGCTCTAACACTCTGACGTTCAGCCAAAGCCATGAATGCGTTCTATTTGAATATATGTAAAAAAAAACATTTTTGCCTAAAAAGTGTTAAATTTTGGGAATTTCTTTTCACGAATAATAATTGTCTGGCACAACGAGTCTGTGTGGAAAATGTCAGCTCGATTGGATCACGGGAAGTGGGTTAAAAAACGACCGAAAGATTTGCACGGTTCTAAGTGTAATGCGGGCGTAAACGGCCCTCCGGAGGTGACGTCATGAGGGGAGGAGTTAGGTCACGTGGGGGGGAGAGGGGTTAAGCTATAGAGGGAGGGGAACCGGAAGAGGAGGGGGAGTGACGGGGGACCAGGAACGAGAGAGGCCACGAAGGGCGAAAGCGGAGTGTGGCGAGATCGCCACGGACACGAGGGAGCGAGGATCGGCACCGTCGGCCAGCGGTGACCGACCCGAAGCAGCGAGGAGGCTGCAGTCAGCAGCGGGGCTGCCTACGGAGTCAGCAGCGGGTCTGCACACGGAGTAGCAGCCAAGAGGGTCTGCATATAGAGTAAGCAGCGGGGATCTGCATAGGGAGTCAGCAGCGAGTCTGCAGGGAGAGGACGGAGGTTACAATAGAGAAAGGAGAGAGTCTGCGGGGAGAGGAAGGAGGCTACAATAGCGATAGCAGCCGGGGGCTACAAATACAGTGTCTATAAGAGAGTGCCGTGTGGGAGAAGACAAGAACCCAATAAAGGACACAAAGTCAGAGAGAAGCGTCTGAGTCCTTTTATTACACTGGAGTCAGAAGTGAAACGGCATGGCGAAACAATTGAGGAAAAAGAATATTCCATCTCCGGCGTCGGCTTCATCTTCCGACGACGACGATCTTCCTCCTGCAGTCGGCTTGACTTCGGCAGAGGAAGAGATCCGTGAGGGTCCGGGTGTCGAGGAGGTTGCCGCGTCGTCGGACCCATCTGCTCCAAAGGACGCAGATTTAAGATGGACCCAGATGGCGGAGCAACTGGTAACTCTCAAAAACGTCATCACACAGTTGTGTGACCTTGTCACGCCAAGGGCGGCGTTGGAAGGTGATGGTGGTGATCGGCAGGAGCCCGGGTCGTCTTCGATGGCGCCGCCATCGGCCACGCGGCGCGAAGACGCCATCTTGGGCGTGGCGCACCACGGAAAGCGGGAAGCCGCCATTTTGGGACCGCCGCGACGGTCGGCCGCCATCTTGTCGACACCGCGTTGCGACGCCTTGTTGAATTTACCACCGGAGGAGTCAGCGGCGGAAGGAAGCAAGCCAAGGAGTCGCAGTCGTCACCTAACAACCGTCAAAGAATTCTCCATCGGTGGCGATGGAGTGCGTTCGCCTGTAGATTTCGGCGGCGGTACGTACAGCGAGATGGACGGACGCTGAGGCACTGGAGGTGCTTCCGACTCTTCTTGATGATGAATCCGTTCGTTTTTTTCGCTCCATAAAAGCTGCGAAGAAGAAGACTCTGCGAGGGGTGTTCGATGAAATGGCGGACGCGTACGAGCCACCGGATGACGCCCATCGCCGATTCGTGCAACGGCAACGCGCACCTGAGGAGTCACCGGTGGCGTATAGGGGCGCCGTGTTGGAACTTGCTATGGCCGCTTACCCGGAGACGGAGCCTGACCTGCTGGAACCTCTCATCCTGGGGAAGATGTTGGAGTTGTCCCGAGATCTTGGCATTCCTATGCCGGCGTGCGGTCATGAAAAGCTCACGTCCCGGGCCGCAGCTAAGTGTCTGGACGCCCAGTTTAATCTCCGCCGCTGGAAACAGGTCACGGCGTGGATGGGTGGTCCTATCGTCGAAGGGGGTGCCGTAGGGTGGGACCCTACAAAGGCCGTGTACGTGCTGGATGGGAGCGGCCAGAAGGAGTTGTCGGCTGCCTCTGCTCCGTGGCCGGCCCAAAGCGGGCGGGGCCGCGGGCCGCGCCGCCGGTGCGGCCGCGTCGGGACGGGGTGCCCGCTGCGCGCCGCACCGACGTCGAGTGCTTCCGCTGCGGGCGTCGGGGCCATTATGCCAGGGACTGCTGGGCCCGTGTTCCGGGTCCGCCCCAGCAGGAGGCCTCGACAGCGGACGCTCCAAAGAAAGATCCTCCAGCACAGGCAAGTCGGTGCGCACCAGACACCCGGCAAGGCCCGACACCTCACTCATCGCCGTTGTTGTGCGACGCGGATGTTGTTACATACGGGAGGCCAGTGTCTGCGCCTTGTCGCTCGATAACGCAGTGGCGTAAGCTGGCTCGGCGGGTTGTCGCGGCCGCTACCGGTTCGTCCACTGTACCTGGGTCGATCCAAGAGGTGGACGTACGCATTTTGGTGGATTCCGGTGCGTCCGCGACCATTATTTCGGATGTGATATTCCATCTTTTGAACATCCCACCGGGGGCCGTTAGGCCGGCTTACGCTTCCTGCATCGCTGCAAACGGGGGTAGTATGGGCATCGTGGGCCAGGTGGACGCTAACATTTCTATCGGGGGAGTCTCGGCCTCGGGCGTTGTGTTAATTTCGAGGTCCCTGGCGGTTAAGATGCCCATTCTAATTCGAATCAATGAAAATTGCATTGAACTACTGGGGGGCCGGAAATTGGCATTTTTACAGTCCGCCTGGGGGCGACCGGCTCCTGTCGCCCAGGTGCAGGCGTTATCGGAAGTTTCGGTTGATATTCCACCTGGCTCGCAGATGCTCATTCCCTTACGATATCGGAAGCCGATTCCGGGTCGGCAGGATGCTTTTGGGATTTTGCTGTCGCCGTCCGCCGCTGTTACGGGCGGATTGGCGCTAGTGGGGGCGCAAACTATTGTCCGTCCAGATCAGCGGCCGTTTTTGCAGGTGCTTAATGCGAGTACTGAAAGCGTGTGTGTGCCGGCTGGTACCGTTGTGGCACATGCCACCACGGCGTTTACGGCTCAGAGTGATCTGCCGGACGGAGGGCTGGTGGGTGGTGTTTCACACGATGGAGGAGTGGATGATCGTTGGATCGCTGAATTGTGTGGGGAAAATTCGGCCCTTTCCGGCGAACAGCGTTGTGCGATTCATAAATTATTATCGAGTTATTCGGATGTGTTTAGCTCCGACGATTTGGACTTGGGACGCACCTCGCTGCTTTATCATCATATCGACACAGGGGACGCTGCACCTATCCGCTTGAACTCGCGTCGGATGAGTCCGGCTGAGCGTGAGCATGTTCGAGGGGCAGTGGATGACATGTTGAAAGCGGATATTATATCTCCGTCTAATAGCCCGTGGGGCGCGCCTGTTGTGTTGGTTAAAAAGAAGGATGGTAAATTGCGATTTTGTGTGGATTTTCGTAAGGTGAATAAAGTGTCGGTGGCAGATACGCATCCCCTGCCGCGTATGGACGATTCTCTTGACGCCTTGTCAGGGGCTAAGTTTTTTTCAACGCTAGATCTCTCTTCGGGCTTCTGGCAGCTCCCCCTTGACGAGCCCTCGCGAGAAAAGACTGCTTTCCGTACGCCGCAGGGGTTATTCCAATTTAACTGTCTTCCGATGGGGTTGAATGCGGCCCCTGCCACTTTTCAGAGGTTGATGGAGTTGGTATTAACGGGGTTGCAGTGGGAGACATGTCTGATTTATTTAGATGATATTATTGTCTTCAGCCGCACATTTGATGAGCATTTACTGCGGTTGGAGGCTGTATTCACCAGAATGCGTTCTGCTAAATTGAAATTCAAGCCAAAGAAATGTCACCTACTGCAACACTCCGTTCGATACTTGGGACATATTGTTAGTGCGGACGGGGTGGCCACGGATCCGGAGAAAACTGCGTGTGTCCGTGATTGGGCAACCCCGGCCACGGTGGGTGATGTGCGTCGGTTTTTGGGGTTCGCCTCGTATTATCGGAGGTTTGTTCCGAATTTTGCTACTATCGCGAGGCCTTTGCATCTCCTTACTGGGAAGGGACACAAATTTGCTTGGGGACCGCCGGAGGAGGCGGCGTTTCGGAGCCTGCGCGATTTACTGGCTACTGCACCGACGTTGGATTATCCGGATTTTGAACATCCTTTCATTCTGGATACGGATGCAAGTGACACTGGTATTGGGGCGGTGTTGTCCCAGTCGAAAGGTGGAGTTGAGCGCGTTGTGGCGTATGGGAGTCGGGTTTTGTCGCCCGCGGAGACCCGCTACTGCGTCACTCGCAGGGAACTTTTGGCCATTGTTTTTTTTCTCCGCCAATTTCGACCGTATCTGTACGGTCGGTCGTTTATTGTCCGCACGGACCATGCGGCCTTGCAGTATGCACTTAAGATGGACCAGCCATCCGGACAATTGGCGAGGTGGCTGGACACGCTGCAAGAATTTTCCTTCCAAATTCATCATCGGAAGGGTGTGCGTCACGCTAATGCGGACGCACTTTCCAGGTTGCCGCAAAAATCCCCTTGCGCGTGTGCGTCGGGGACGCATAGGTGTGGACCGATTCAGCTCCCCCCTCAGCCTGTCACGCTGGCGGTGGATGTTCTTGAAACTCCGCTTACACCGGGACCAGTTGATGGGGGACCGGCTGATGGGATTTTGTGTCTCCCGAGGTCTGTGTGGATTCGGGAGCAGATGTTGGATAATTCCTTGGTGACGTTACGAAAGCAAACGGAGAAGGCAAGTAAGGGACTCGGTGCGGGTGGTGTACCGGAAACTGCTCTCCAAGATGGGTTGCTGATGTTGAGGGAAGGGATACAGGAACGCTGGCGTCTCGTTGTACCGGCGTCATTGCGGTACGAATTGATTAGATCTCTGCATTGTGATACACTTTTACATCTGGGGGTGCAGAAAACCCTATTGACGCTGCAGTGAGACTATTATTGGCACGGCATGACGACAGATGTCGTCGGTCACGTTTGCGCGTGTCCCGATTGTGCCCGCCGTAAGCCGCCTAAACATCCATATGTTCCGCCGATACAATCGATTCAAGTATCTCGAGTTAATGAGCTGGTGGCGTTAGATATTTTGGGACCCTTTCCGCCATCCGCTAGGGGAAATAAGTATTTACTGGTGGGGGTGGAGTACCTCTCCCGCTGGCCGATGGCCTGGCCTTTGCCTGACCAGTCAGCGGCGTCTATCACTGACGCCTTTCTATTTGGGTATGTAATGGACAAGGGGGCGCCGGAGAGGCTCCTTACAGATCAAGGCCGAAATTTTTCGTCTAAATTGTTGGGGGAGGTGTGTGCGGCTCTTGGAACTAAAAAGATACGGACATCCCCCTACCACCCACAAACGGATGGTATGGTGGAACGGTTAAATCGGACCCTGTCCGCCATGCTGTGCCATACAATCGGGGAAAATCAAGCTGATTGGGATTTGCATATCCCTGGGGTGCTTTCGGCGTATCGCATGATGCCGCATGCGGCTACTGGATACTCGCCGTTCTTTCTTATGTACGGCCGGGAAAATGTTCCGCCGATTACTGAGCAGTTGGGAACCGGTGCGAGGGGACCTGTTAAGCCTCTTCCTGAGTATATTCAGGACAACGTTCGCCGTGTCACTGCGGCGAGGGAAAGGGCCCGCATGGCTACGGCCAAAGCTCAGGCCAGGAATGAGCGGTGTGCTCGACGTTCAAAGGGGGAGTGCCCCTGGAAAACGGGGGACCTTGCCTGGCTTCATTGCCCACAGGTGCGGCCAGGTACCTCTCCTAAATTACATAAACCATGGCAAGGTCCGGTCCGCCTCATTGAGGTTCCCAACCCTCAGTCGGCGCGGGTTCGGGTTGGTTCGCGGCGCTGGTTCGTGCATACATCCCGGTTGAACCGTACATTGCCCCGCGACCGGAAGCGTCATCTCCCGAGGTTGCCTTGCCGGGGTCTGTTGCTGCCGACTCGCCCTTGCCTGTGCATGCTGACCTTGCAAGAGCGCCTGTCGTACCCCTTACAGACAAGCCGGCCGTGACGCCGCAGGAGGGAGGACGTTCCGCTCGTGGGATGCCGACCGGAGCCACAGAAACTACGGGACCTGCAGCTCTTCCTGTCCCTCCGCGGACGCAACCGGGACGGTGGCGGCCCTTCAATGGCGGCGGATGAACTTGCTCCTGTCGCCCTTAAAACCCTGCCACGTTCCCGCTCGGCGGGTGGGCTGCCGACCGTCCGGGACGGCCCGGCTACCCGTACTCGCTCGAAATCCCTCACGTTTCGTTAAATTGTGTTGTGTTGTGTTCTTGTTATATTGTTGTTGCATGCTTCGTGTCTTTTTACGTGTCGGTCCTTTACACCCGCATTGCTTGTCAAGTTGCATTTCAGCCGAGGTCGGCTGGATTTTCTCGATGGGGGAGGGTGATGTAATGCGGGCGTAAACGGCCCTCCGGAGGTGACGTCATGAGGGGAGGAGTTAGGTCACGTGGGGGGGAGAGGGGTTAAGCTATAGAGGGAGGGGAACCGGAAGAGGAGGGGGAGTGACGGGGGACCAGGAACGAGAGAGGCCACGAAGGGCGAAAGCGGAGTGTGGCGAGATCGCCACGGACACGAGGGAGCGAGGATCGGCACCGTCGGCCAGCGGTGACCGACCCGAAGCAGCGAGGAGGCTGCAGTCAGCAGCGGGGCTGCCTACGGAGTCAGCAGCGGGTCTGCACACGGAGTAGCAGCCAAGAGGGTCTGCATATAGAGTAAGCAGCGGGGATCTGCATAGGGAGTCAGCAGCGAGTCTGCAGGGAGAGGACGGAGGTTACAATAGAGAAAGGAGAGAGTCTGCAGGGAGAGGAAGGAGGCTACATAGCGATAGCAGCCGGGGGCTACAAATACAGTGTCTATAAGAGAGTGCCGTGTGGGAGAAGACAAGAACCCAATAAAGGACACGAAGTCAGAGAGAAGCGTCTGAGTCCTTTTATTACATAAGCAAGCACGCAAGCAAGCAAACTTAATATAAAGGATTTAAAAACCCCAAGTGTCTCCATATTGTTCACTACACTCTTCAAGAACAATGATAATAGCCAATTCCATGTCATTCTCGACACGGTGTGTAGCGAGTGAACGCGAGTGGTGGCTACACGAGGAGGCGACTTGGCGAGCTGAGTCCCCAGCGCGCGGCGAGCTCAGCGGCGGCGTCTCGGGGTCGCGGGTTCGAGCCCCACGCTGGGCGCCACGCAGTTCATTTATTTCTATCGCAAAACACCAACATCCTTCGCGTCTCTTAGAACCCCGCGTCAAGATGACAACAAGAAGCAACGTTTAGACAAAATATAAACCACAACAAGTCGTCTTGTGAGCCATGTAAGCGCGTAACAACGACTGCTTCATCACTCAAAGCTGCTCTAGAGGAGTTGTACACCCCGAGCTGTCACTGATATTCAGTGGCCTCAAAGTATGACCTGTCTTCTTGGTTCTTTCGCTAAAGTCAAGTAGAAGGGAAGCATTCAGACGCTGTCTCCCCGACAGACCTGGTCTTCATCTGAGGACGGCTGCTTGCGTTGTGGCCGAAACGTCGTGAGAATTATTTTATTTTATTATTTTATTACTTCCCTTCTACGTGACTTTACCGAAAGAACCAAGAAGATGAATCGCTGCAGTCACGAAAGCTTTAAATCAAAGTATGACCTGTGTTTTGATTTAGTGCGCTGATCTTAAAGGTGCATTGAGAAATTATAATTCTGCGACTGCTGCTCCTGCTGCTGCTGCTGTAGTGGAGAGACTCGTGCAGCAGCAGCTGTGGCTGCAGGTTCTGCTGGTACGTGTTGTTTATGAAGTTTATTGTGAAAACTCCGTCACAGTTCCTATGACCTGCACTGTTTCATTGCTTTCATGGCTTTATTTTGGTGATTTCGAAAAGTGTATTGGTTTATCCATGTTTGTGTTGTTGTTGTAGTACAGAGTTAGACTGATGGCCTTAATCTAAGTTGTCTTGTGGTTGTTGTTGTTGTTGTTTGACTTGCATCCCACTGGGATGTTTGCACAGTGTTGGTGTGTAACGGTGCTTTCTCTGCAATATTTTGCTGTCTTTTCTTGGATTTTCTGTTTAAACTTAGTCGCACATTCACTTTAAGATGTTTTTTTGTTTGTTGCGGTTGCACCCGATTCAAGAGCCGAATGGCTCACAGGGCTTGTACATGAACTTGAACTACTTTGGCGCAAAGCAAGAACAACAACAACACAGCCAATCGCCGTCACTCCCTTGTTGCTAGGTCAACTGTATTCATATTAATGATGAAGGTTTTATATATTTATTTACTTTAGCCGCAGATGTTTTGCCGGTCAGAGCAAAGAACTTGTGTGCAGCGTGACAAACAGTGTACAGCAGCAAGCCTTGAATGTTGCGTGCGTTGGCAGATGAGATTATTGTCATAATAAAGTAACACGCGTGTGGTGTAGAAGCTGGTAATCATTGCAAGTTTTTTTTATAACGGGAACAGCAAAACGAAACGTAAGTAACTGAGAAGACGTTAAAGTGAACTTAGCACTAATATATGACTGTAAGGCAAAATCAAGAGCGGCAGTTTTTCTGTGAACAGACGAACACGTGTTGTACACCAGTAAGAGCATCAATACTGCAGCTGCTGCAGCTGCTGTTACATTTCAAACCGACCATTGAAATCCACGACGATTTCTCAGATTCCTACAATATTTAATCTTTCGTGTAAAAAAAAAATCATTCTTGGAGCTGCAGAAGAAGGGACAGTCCACCATCAACCAACCCGCCCCCCACCACCACCACCTTGTAACGAAAAGGGCCCCCCACGACCCCAGAAGGAATGGAGTTGATGTGTGGCGAGGCAGCTGGCATCAAGAGGGCTTTAGTAGATGCCCACCTCCTGCAAGACAAGAGGGTTTTGTCCAACTTGCTGAGCTTGGAGGAGCGCTACGTGCCCAGGGCGTCGTACTTCGAGTGCGGCGTGCAGACCGACATCCAGCCCTTCATGAGAAGGACGCTCGCCACGTGGATGCTGGAGGTAGCGTGGTGTCATCAACGTCAACCATCATCGCCACCAACATCATCGCCATCATCAACATCACTATCATCATCACTATCATCATCATCACTATCATAATCATCACTATCACCACCACCAACATCATCACTATCATAATCATCACTATCACCATCATCATCACTATCATAATCATCACTACCATAATCATCACTATCACCACCACCATCATCATCACTATCATAATCATCACTATCATCAGCATCACTATCACCACCACCATCATCATCACTATCACCAACATCATCATCACTATCACCAACATCATCACTAGCACCACCACCATCATCATCACTATCACCAACATCATCATCACTATCACCAAGATCATCACCACCACCATCATCACTATCACCACCACCATCACTATCACCACCATCATCATCATCACTATCACCACCACCATCACTAGGGTGAGTGAGTGGGGTGGGACGGTGAGTGGGTGGGTGAGTGGGGGGGTGAGTGAGTGGGTGAATGGGTGGGTGAGTGGGTGGTTGAGAGGGGGGGGTGAGTGGGGGGGGTGAGTGGGAGGGTGAGTGGGGGGTGAGTGAGTGGTGAATGGGTGGGTGGAGTGGGTGGGTGAGAGGGGGGGTGAGTGGGGGGGTGAGTGGGAGGGTGAGTGGGGGGGTGAGTGAGTGGGTGAATGGGTGGGTGAGTGGGTGGGTGAATGGGTGGGTGAGTGGGTGAGTGAGGGGTGAGTGAGTGGGTGGGTGAGAGGGTGGGTGAGTGGGTGAGTGAGGGGGAGTGAGTGGGTGGGTGAGAGGGGGGGGGGGTGAGTCTGGGGGAGTGAGTGGGTGGGTGAGAGGGGGGGTGAGTGAGTGGGTGAGTGGGGGGGAGTGGGTGGGGGGGTGAGAGGGGGGGTGAGTGGGGGGGTGAGTGGTGGGTGAGTGGGGGGAGAGTGAGTGGGTGGGTGAGGGGGTGAGTGAGTGGGTGGGTGAGTTGGTGAGTGGGTGAGTGGGGGGGTTGAGTGAGTGGGGGGGGGTGAGTGGGTTCATAGCGCTCACGGCCAACACCAGTGACGATATCTGAACCGGTCCTGGGCCTCCCCTAGGTCGACTCAGCCTCAAATGAGTACTTGGTGCGGTGTGTAGTAAATATCGCCACTGGGGAGACAAAGGCGGTCGGGCGTGGTGCTGGCCACCCCCCCCTCGTGTACCGTTCCGGCCTTCATAGGTGCTACTCCGCTAACAGCACTTGCCCCTACAGTCTGTTAAGGCTACACGGGGATCTTTGTCTGTGTGTGCACGTGTACATATTTGCCGCGAGTGTACATTAGTTAATGTCTGTATACTGTAGAATGCAGGTAACGTGAAATAAAATATGCGCGTCGTTAATTGTGAACGTGAACACGTGTTTGTGTGTGTGTTAGTGATGTACTGTGTGTGTGTTAGTGATGTACTGTGTGTGTGTTAGTGATGTATTGTGTGTGTGTTAGTGATGTACTGTGTGTGTGTTAGTGATGTACTGTGTGTGTGTTAGTGATGTTTGTGTGTGTGGTTAGTGCTGTACTGTGTGTGTGTTAGTGATGTACTGTGTGTGTGTTAGTGATGTACTGGTGGGTGTGTTAGTGATGCTGTGTGTGTGGTAGTGATGTAGGTGTGTGTGGTAGTGATGTAGTGAGTGTGTGTTAGTGATGTACTGTGTGTGTGTTAGTGATGTACCGTGGTGGGTGTAGTGAGTTACCTGTGTGTTGTTAGTGATGTACTCGTGTGTGTGTTAGTGATGTACTGTGTGTGTGTTAGTGATGTACTGTGTGTGTTAGTGATGTATGTGTGTGTGTTAGTGATGTACTGTGTGTGTTAGTGATGTACTGTGTGTGTGTTAGTGATGTACTGTGTGTGTTAGTGATGTACTGTGTGTGTGTTAGTGATGTACTGTGTGTGTGTTAGTGATGTATTGTGGTGTGTTAGTGATGTACTGTGTGTGTGTTAGTGATGTATTGTGTGTGTGTTAGTGATGTACTGTGTGTGTGTTAGTGATGTATTGTGTGTGTGTTAGTGATGTACTGTGTGTGTGTTAGTGATGTATTGTGTGTGTGTTAGTGATGTACTGTGTGTGTGTTAGTGATGTACTGTGTGTGTGTTAGTGATGTATTGTGTGTGTGTTAGTGATGTATTGTGTGTGTGTTAGTGATGTATTGTGTCTGTGTTAGTGATGTACTGTGTGTGTGTTAGTGATGTACTGTGTGTGTGTTAGTGATGTACTGTGTGTGTGTTAGTGATGTACTGTGTGTGTGTTAGTGATGTATTGTGTGTGTTAGTGATGTACTGTGTGTGTAGTGATGTACTGTGTGTGTGTTAGTGATGTACTGTGTGTGTTAGTGATGTATTGTGTGTGTGTTAGTGATGTACTGGTGTGTGTTAGTGATGTACTGTGTGGTGTTAGTGATGTACTGTGTGTGTGTTAGTGATGTACTGTGTGTGTGTTAGTGATGTACTGTGTGTGTGTTAGTGATGTACTGTGTGTGTGTTAGTGATGTACTGTGTGTGTGTTAGTGATGTACTGTGTGTGTGTTAGTGATGTACTGTGTGTGTTAGTGATGTACTGTGTGTGTGTTAGTGATGTACTGTGTGTGTGTTAGTGATGTACTGTGTGTGTGTGTTAGTGATGTATTGTGTGTGTTAGTGATGTACTGTGTGTGTGTTAGTGATGTACTGTGTGTGTGTTAGTGATGTATTGTGTGTGTGTTAGTGATGTACTGTGTGTGTGTTAGTGATGTACTGTGTGTGTGTTAGTGATGTACTGTGTGTGTGTTAGTGATGTATTGTGTGTGTGTTAGTGATGTACTGTGTGTGTTAGTGATGTACTGTGTGTGTGTTAGTGATGTACTGTGTGTGTGTTAGTGATGTACTGTGTGTGTGTTAGTGATGTACTGTGTGTGTGTTAGTGATGTACTGTGTGTGTGTTAGTGATGTACTGTGTGTGTGTTAGTGATGTACTGTGTGTGTGTTAGTGATGTACTGTGTGTGTGTTATGATGTACTGTGTGTGTTAGTGATGTACTGTGTGTGTTAGTGATGTACTGTGTGTGTTAGTGATGTATGTGTGGTTAGTGATGTACTGTGTGTGTGTTAGTGATGTACTGTGTGTGTGTTAGTGATGTACTGTGTGTGTGTTAGTGATGTATTGTGTGTGTGTTAGTGATGTACTGTGTGTGTTAGTGATGTACTGTGTGTGTGTTAGTGATGTATTGTGTGTGTGTTAGTGATGTACTGTGTGTGTTAGTGATGTACTGTGTGTGTGTTAGTGATGTACTGTGTGTGTGTTAGTGATGTACTGTGTGTGTGTTAGTGATGTACTGTGTGTGTGTTAGTGATGTACTGTGTGTGTGTTAGTGATGTACTGTGTGTGTGTTAGTGGTATTGTGTGTGTGTTAGTGATGTACTGTGTGTGTTAGTGATGTACTGTGTGTGTGTAGTGATGTACTGTGTGTGTGTTAGTGATGTACTGTGTGTGTGTAGTGATGTACTGTGTGTGTTAGTGATGTATTGTGTGGTTAGTGATGTACTGTGTGGTGTTAGTGATGTACTGTGTGTGTGTTAGTGATGTACTGTGTGTGTGTTAGTGATGTATGTGTGTGTGTTAGTGATGTACTGTTGTGTGTTAGTGATGTACTGTGTGTGTGTTAGTGATGTACTGTGTGTGTGTTAGTGATGTACTGTGTGTGTGTTAGTGATGTACTGTGTGTGTGTTAGTGATGTATGTGTGTGTAGTGATGTACTGTGTGTGTGTTAGTGATGTACTGTGTGTGTGTTAGTGATGTACTGTGTGTGTGTTAGTGATGTACTGTGTGTGTGTTAGTGATGTACTGTGTGTGTGTTAGTGATGTACTGTGTGTGTGTTAGTGATGTACTGTGGTGTGTTAGTGATGTACTGTGTGTGTGTTAGTGATGTACTGTGTGTGTGTTAGTGATGTACTGTGTGTGTTAGTGATGTACTGTGTGTGTGTTAGTGATGTACTGTGTGTGTGTTAGTGATGTACTGTGTGTGTGTTAGTGATGTACTGTGTGTGTGTTAGTGATGTATGTGTGTGTTAGTGATGTTTGTGTGTGTGTTAGTGATGTACTGGTGTGTGTTAGTGATGTACTGTGTGTGTTAGTGATGTACTGTGTGTGTTAGTGATGTACTGTGTGTGTTAGTGATGTACTGTGTGTGTGTTAGTGATGTACTGTGTGTGTGTTAGTGATGTACTGTGTGTGTGTTAGTGATGTACTGTGTGTGTGTTAGTGATGTACTGTGTGTGTTAGTGATGTACTGTGTGTGTGTTAGTGATGTACTGTGTGTGTGTTAGTGATGTACTGTGGTGTGTTAGTGATGTACTGTGTGTGTTAGTGATGTACTGTGTGTGTGTTAGTGATGTACTGTGTGTGTGTTAGTGATGTACTGTGTGTGTTAGTGATGTACTGTGTGTGTGTTAGTGATGTACTGTGTGTGTGTTAGTGATGTACTGTGTGTGTGTTAGTGATGTACTGTGTGTGTGTTAGTGATGTACTGTGTGTGTTAGTGATGTACTGTGTGTGTTAGTGATGTATTGTGGTGTGTTAGTGATGTACTGTGTGTGTGTTAGTGATGTATGTGTGTGTGTTAGTGATGTACTGTGTGTGTGTAGTGATGTACTGTGTGTGTTAGTGATGTACTGTGTGTGTGTAGTGATGTACTGTGTGTGTGTTAGTGATGTACTGTGGTGTGTTAGTGATGTACTGTGTGTGTGTTAGTGATGTACTGTGTGGTGTAGTGATGTACTGTGTGTGTGTTAGTGATGTAGTGTGTGTGGTAGTGATGTAGTGTGTGTGTGTTAGTGATGTACTGTGTGTGTTAGTGATGTACTGTGTGTGTGTTAGTGATGTACTGTGTGTGTGTTAGTGATGTACTGTGTGTGTGTTAGTGATGTACTGTGTGTGTGCGCTGGTTAGTGCGTTGTCAACATTAGTGGCTACACACGCACACACACAGCTACAGACAGTGCAGCAAACACGGCGTGGTTTGCATCTCCGTTGAACTCAAAAGGATAAAAAAAACAACCTGGTACCGGTAGGAACCTCCTGGTTACACCAGCCCACAGGGGATTATTGTGTCCGTCGTGCAGGGAGGGGCTGGGTGGGGAGGGAGGGGAGGGGCTGGGTGGGGCTGGGTAGGGGGTGTGAGGGGTTGGGCTGGGTGGGGAGGGGTGGGGGAGGGTGGGGAGGGGCTGGATGGGGAGGGTGGGGTGGGGCGGGTGGGGAGGGGCTGGGGCTGGGTGGGGGGTTGGAGGAAAGGGGAGGGGTTGGGCTGGGTGGGGAGGGGCTGGATGGGGAGGGTTGAGCTGGGTGGAGAAGAGAGGGTGGGGCTGGGTGGGGAGGGGCTAGGGGGGAGGGTGGGGCTGGGTGGGGAGGGGAGGGTGGAGCTGGGTGGGGAGGGTGGGGAGGGGCTGGGGCTGGGTGGGGGGTTGGAGGAGAGGGGAGGGTGGGGATGGAGGGTGGGGCTGGGTGGGGGGGGTCAGGGTCTCACCACACCACCCCACACACACAAAGAGTGGGGGTCAGGGGTCAGGGTCCCACCCCACGCACCACCAACCCACCAACCCCCCCCACTTTGGTTGGCCCGATTGTTGCGACTGTGACCTGAATTCATTTCGGAGCGAACGTGTCTCAGGAATTCAGGGACCGTCTCTCTTCTGCCAGGGACAAGCCCCTGTTGCTGTTACCAGCGCTTACCAATCTTTCTCTCGTGTCATCGCTTAACACTGTCGCTTGAATGCATCTTGCGACAACGACAACAACAACAAAAGCCAACATTAAATACAGTAAAACCTTGGATTTTGAGCATAATTCGTTCGCTTGTAATCCAAAGCACTCGTTCATCAGTTGTGATCACGTGACGTTCTGCAGACAAAGCGTACACTACATGTACTACTCGTATTGCAAGACCACTCGCTCGTTTATCAAATTAATATTTATTTTTAAAAATGTTGCTCGTCTTGCAAAACACTCGCAGACCAAGTTTACTCGCAATCCAAGGTTTTGCTTGAAAATATGTATACACTTTGCATATGTGGTGTGCGTGTAATATACACGCTTGGTTATCTCACTTGGGGTTTGCAACATCTTGAATTTATGCTGCACATGTTAAGCTACACAACGTTAAATTTCGATTTAAAGCTGCATTTCCCATAAATATGCTAAATTCCTCTTGATATGCAAATTCCTTTGTCAAGGCGCTCTTCCCCCTCCAACCCAGCTTAAATATACGCTGCCAAGCCTGGTGGTGTTTCATTCAGACGCTGTCTTTCCCGACAGACCTGTTCTTCACCTGAGGACGGCTGCTTGCCGAAACGTCGTGAGAATTTTTCATTAAAAGAAAATATGTTTTATTTTTATTATTTTATTATTTCCCTTCTGCGTGACTTTACCGAAAGAACCAAGAAGACTACACAACGTTATTGATTGCCGTTTTGTATTTGCAAAAACAAAAGATCTCCTTTTTTAACCGGAGTCGCGTGTTGTTTTTCCCTTTTCGGCGCGCAACTTTGTCGTAGGTATGTGAAGACCAGCGGTGCGAAGAGGAGGTCTTCACCTTGGCAATGAATTATTTGGACCGGTATTTGGCCGTGATGCCGACCAAAAAAAGCCACCTTCAATTACTCGGAGCCGCGTGCATGTTCCTGGCTTCCAAGCTCCGAGAAACGATCCACCTGACCGCCGAAAAGCTGTGCACCTACACGGACAACTCCATCAGACTCCAAGAGCTGCTGGTGACGAGATTTGAAACCCGACCACACAAAGCGGCTTTTCAATTCCCCTTTTCCCTGCTCTGTTACTAATTTTCTACAGCCATAAGACCTAATTTTTCCAGCAACAAAACTGACACCTTTTTTGTTACAAGGAGTCATATTTGCATTGACCACAATACCTGCGGTCGGAAAGCAAACAAACAAACACAACTCTGATAATATATGCACTGACCCTTTTATCTGACAAGTTTTGTTGCCAGATAAAAGGGTAAAAAAACAATGCTCATATTTGCTACTGGCCAATGAGATTCCAATGGTGTAAATGCTTTACCCCGAGCTCTCATACTCTGATGGTGCGTTGTCTTTGAGTTGTGCGCCTTTTGGCGTCATCTGGTCCAACACCATGTGAGACTAGGCTCCAAGGAAAGCTGTCTCGGGTGTGGACCAATCAACGTCAAGGACAGTGCGTACATTATCAGAGTTGTGTTTTTCTTTGCATTCCGACCGCAGGTATTGTGGTCAATGCAAACATGACTCCTTGTAAAAAAAGGTGTCAGTTTTGTTGCCAGATAAAAGGGTAAAAAACAATTATCATATTTGCTACTGGCAAATGAGGTTCCAATGGTGTAAATGCTTACCCCGAGCTCTCATACTCTGATGGTGCATTGTCTTTGAGTTGTGCGCCTTTTGGCATCATCTGGTCCAACACCATGTGAGACTAGGCTCTAAGGAAAGCTGTCTCGGGTGTGGACCAATCAACTTCAAGGACAGTGCATACATTATCAGAGTTGTGTTTTTGTTTGCATTACGACTGCAGGTATTGCGGTCAATGCAAACACGACTCCTTGTAAAAAAAGGTGTCAGTTTTGTTGCCAGATAAAAGGGAATAAAAAACCAATGATCATATTTTGCTGCTGGCAAATGAGGTTCCGATAGTCTAATTCTTCCATTTAGTGAGCTTATAATGATTCCGCTCTGTTACAATATTAGCCGTTGGAACTTGAAAGAAATTATATGAAACCGCCATCTTCCGACGTCCTCGCACAGTCCTGCGCGCTCTTCCTCGAAAAGAATAAATTGTCAAAAAATTAACCCGTAAAAACAAAGTTTTTCACTATAAATCCTTTATATGCGTGGCATCGGAGCGGCTAGAGTCATCTCGTCCTCTGGCTTGAGATGGCTGCCACCTATGGGTCAGATGATTGTCTCGCAGCATTAAACAATTGGTAATTAAATATTAAAAAATTTCTCCCTAAAAAGTGTAAAATTTAGGAATTTTTTTTCAGGAAAATGCATTGTCACGCACAACGAGTCTGTGTGCAAAATGTCAGCTCGATTGGATCACGGGAAGTGGGTTAAAACACGACCGAAACATTTGCACGGTCCTAAGCAAGCACGCAAGCAAGCGAACTTAATATAAAGGATTTAAAAAATTCCCTAAACAGTGTAAAATTTTGGGGGAAAAATTCACGAAAATTGTCACGCACAACGAGTCTGTGTGCAAAATGTCAGCTCGATTGGATCACGGGAAGTGTGTTAAAAAAACGACCGAAAGATTTGCACGGTCCTAAGCAAGCACGCAAGCAAGCGAACTTAATATAAAGGATTTAAAAAATCGGCGCTTCGGGGGTGGGTGGGTGGGTGGGGGGCACCGGATGAAACATCGGCAGAGCCAGCTGTAACGCCTTCTTGCGTCTTCTTCCACGTCTGGCAGGACATGGAGCGACTGGTGCTGTGCCGGCTGAGATGGGACTTGGCTGCCGTAACGCCGCACGACTACTTGGAGCACATCCTCAGCGAGCTGCCCGTGCCGGCCGAGAAGCTTCAGCTCCTCCGCAAGCACACGTACACCTTCA
>NW_026890940.1:0-39268 GCF_015708825.2 Lethenteron reissneri
ACCACCACCCCCACTACCCCCACCCCCCACCACCACCCCCACCACCCGCCAACCCACCACCCCCACCACCCGCCAACACCACCACCCCACCACCCCCACCACCACCCCCCACCACCACCCACCCCCCCCACCACCCCACCACACCCCCCCCACCACCACCACCACCCCCACCACCACCAGGAGGGGTGAGGGGCGGGGGGCGGGGGGCGAGGGGGGCGGGGTTTGGGGATGAACTCAAGTGACCCGACAGATGTTGAGCGCAATTCTTTGTTTATTTCGGTAACGTCGCGTAGATAGGGAACACAATATTAATAATAAAATAGTAAAATATAAAAATGTAATAAAATACCAAAAAATAAATTAACAAATAAATAAATAATACCCCCGTTGACAGGAAGAGGGAAAAAAATCCCCTCCCCCACAATTTGGCGCCCTTTGCACGACGCGACTCGGTGAGCAGCTCAGTTCAAACGGCGTGAACACGCGGGACGCATCGTGGGTGATCACCATCAACATCAACAACATCATCATCAACAACATTAACTACATCATCAACAACATCATCAACAACATCATCACCACCAACAACAACATCATCAACAACATTAACTACATCATCAACAACAACATCATCATCAACAACATCAACAACATTAACTACATCATCAACAACATTAACTACATCAACAACAACAACATCATCATCAACAACATCAACAACACCATCATCATCAACAACATCATCAACACAATCACCATCATCACCTCCTCCTGCCCGGCCCCACCCTCCCCTCTTGTTGTCTCCCGCAGCTCGAGCCGGCGGCGGCTACGAGCAGCAGCAGCATCATCATCAGCAGCAGGAGCAGCAGCATCATCAGCAGCAGCAGCATCATCATCAGCAGCATCATCAGCAGCAGCATCATCAGAATCATCATCAGCAGCATCATCAGCAGCAGCATCATCAGCAGCAGCATCATCATCATGGCCACGTGGACGCTGTGCTTGGGCAGCAGGACCAGCTTGATCTCCATGGCCGGCATCCGCTACGAGGGCACCCTGAGCGGGGTCAACACGGACGACTGCACCGTCGCCTTGGCAAAGGTCACGCACGGGGGGGGTGGGGGGGGGGGTCACGGGTCCAAAGGGGGTTGAGGGTTTAAACACTTCCATGCTCCTGCGGAGGGAGCTGCTAGGAACACGTTGGCCAGGGTCAACGACGTGACCAGGGCGTGGGGCGTGCTGTGTTTCTGCAAACATGGCCGACTGTGAGGGCGGGCAGCACAGCGGCTGCGTGAGTAGGTGAAACGTTGAGTTTTATAAGGGCACCACGGGGTGAGCAGCCCCTCCCCACTCAGCCCCTGCCCAACCCAGCCCCTCCCACCCCCCACCCAGCCCCACCCTCCCCACCCAGCCCCTCCCAACCCAGCCCCTCCCACCCCCCCACCCAGCCCCACCCTCCCCACCCAGCCCCTCCCCACCCAGCCCCACTGCAGGGATTCATCTTCTTGGTTCTTTCGGTAAAGTCACGTAGAAGGGAAATAATAAAATAATAAAATAAAACATAATAAAATAATTCTCACGACGTTTCGGCCACAACGCAAGCAGCCGTCCTCAGGTGAAGAACAGGTCTGTCGGGAAGACAGCGTCTGAATGAAACACCGCCAGGCTTGGAGCGTCTATTTAAGCTAGAGTCGCGGCATCTCTTCAGAAAGGTGAGAGACTCGATTATCCCGGAGTTTGTTGAAGGATCTTAAAGTTTTGTGTTCTTCACCTGAGGACGGCTGCTTGCGTGTGGCCGAACGTCGTGAGAATTATTTATGTTTATTTTTTTTATTATTTCCATTCTACGTGACTTTACCGAAAGAACCAAGAAGAATTGTGGTATTGTTACACTGGTCAACAAAAAAATTCTGGCCTGGACTTTTGCAGCTGTTTTAGACTAATTTCAGGGTGCCGATTCCAAATGTGATCTCAGATTTTCTCTCTCACATCTCATTTTTATGCTATCGGCATACCCCATTTTCATTGATTTTACCCGAATTAACTCTGTCACTTATGATTGCAAGTCGTTGCGGTCAGTGACTGCTTTAGTGTTAAAACCATGGTGCTGTATTTTTAGGATAGTGTGTTTACAATATCATTTTACGTAGATATCCACATTCACTTAATATTTTCTTCTGCAAGTTTTTATTGAAAATGCAATATTTGACATCATCTCAAAAACCCGATGTGATAGACAAAAACCGACGCCAGGGTTGGGATGAAACGCACGACCTCCGATAGACACCAGGCGAGGTGATTCACTTCTCACCACGGTGTCGCCCACACACCCACCACCACCACGGCACCGTTAGCGGCGTTAGCGTCGTCTTTGTGCGTGCGCAGTGCGTGTGTGCGGCACTGAGGGTCGCCCCGCCGAGCGCGCCGTCGCCCCTCGCGAGGAGATCTACGACTACATCATCTTCCGTGCCAGCGAGATCAAGGACCTGGCAGCGTTGGGGTGCCCGCTCTCCGCTCTGCACCCCCACCTGGCCGTCGTGCAGGTGAGAGGGGGGCAGCCATTCTCTTCGCCGCCAACTGGTTGGTTACTTTAGCGGGCAGGACCCCACCGAGATATTTAACTCTGATCATTGGTTGTTTACCCTGTAATCTGGCAACAAAACTGACACCTTTTTTTACAAGGAGTCGTGTTTGCATTGACCACAATACCTGTGGTCGGAATGCAAACGAAAAACACAACTCTGATAATGTATGCACTGTCCTTGAAATTGATTGGTCCACACCCGAGACAGCTTTCCTTAGAGCCTAGTCTCACATGGAGTTGGTCCAGATGACGACAAAAGGCGCACAACTCAAAGACAATGCACCATCAGAGTATGAGAGCTCGGGGTAAGCATTTACACCATTGGAACCTCATTTGCCAGTAGAAAAATATGATAATTGTTTTTTTACCCTTCTATCTGGCAACAAAACTGACGCCTTTTTTACGAGGAGTCGTGTTTGCATAGACCGCAATACCTGCAGTTGGAATGCAAACAAAAAACACAACTCTGATGATGAATGCACTGTCCTTGAAGTTGATTGGTCCACACCCTAGACAGCTTTCCTTAGAGCCCAGTCTCACATGGGTTGGACCAGATGACGCCAAAAGGCGCACAACTTAAAAAAAAGGTGTCAGTTTTGTTGCCAGATAAAAGGGTAAAAAAAACAATTATCATATTTGTTGTTACCGGCAAATGAGGTTCCGATGGTGGTGCGTAAGATGCTGGACAGGCTACGATTGATCCCGTCGCTGCGTGACCACCCACCCTCGCCCCCGTCCAGTCCTCCTCGCCACCACGGGGCGCCCGCCCCCTGCGGGACACGCAGCACGGAGCCCGCCCCCTCGTGCGGGACACGCAGCACGGAGCCCGCGGCGGCCACGGGGGCGGCACGCGCGGAGGAGCCACAGGTACGGGCGGCGCGGTAAACGCTGGGGATGCAAAGGTGGCCGGGCGTTGTACCGACCGCCCGCCCGCCCCCCTCTTGTGCCACAGCCTTTGCAGGTGCTCGCTAACGGAGCTTATCCTGACGTCGTACGGAAATCCGATGTTTTTTATTTAAATCCTTTATATTAAGTTCACTTGCTTGCGCGCTTCGGACCGTGCAAATCTTTCGGTCGTTTTTTAACCCACTTCCCGTGATGCAATCGAGCTGATATTTTGCACACAGACTCGTTGTGCGTGACAAGTAATGTTCGTGAATTTTTTTTCCCAAAATTTTACACTTTTTAGGACAAAAATATTATATTTAATTACCAATTTCTTAATGCTGCCACGCAATCATCTGACCCATAGGTGGCAGCCATCTCAAGCCAGAGGACGAGAGGACTCTAGCCGCCACGCATATAAAGGATTTATAGTGAAAAACTTAGTTTTTACGGGTTATACTTGTTTAAATCCTTTATATTAAGTTAGCTTGCTTGCTTGCGCGCTTACGACCATGCAAAATTTTGGTCGTTTTTTATCCCACTTCCCATGATCCGATCGAGCTGACATTTTGCACACAGACTCGTTGTGCGTGACAATTAATGTTTGTTAAAAAATTTAATATTTAATTTAAAATACCAATGTGATAAAAATGAAACTCTTACTCAAGAAAAACAGAATTGAATAATAAAATAAAACCGATGCCACGCATATAAAGGATTTATAGTGAGAAACACATGCACACACACACACGCGCACACACGCACTCACACACACACGCACACACGCACACACTCACACACTCACACGCTCACACACACACACGCACTCACACACACTCACGCACACACTCACTCACGCACACACGCACACTCACACACGCACACACTCACTCACGCACACACGCACACTCACACACACTCACACACACTCACACACACACACTCACACACTCACACACACACTCACACACTCACACACACTCACAACAACAACAACAACAACCGCCATTCGCCACTAAGTGGCGGTGACGTCACCACGATGCTTGTGCCAGGCCAAGTGCACCTTGAGGCCACGTGAAGTGTCGAACGCCCGCTGGCAGGAGGTCACGGGGCAGACCCAGGTGCCACGGGTCGACTGACCGAGATGACTGGCTAATGCACCACCTGTGCCCCCTACTGTACCAACTTGCTGTGCTTTAGCCACCCGGCGCTCCGCTCGTTGTTGTGAGCGTCGCTCCTCCGCCCTCCGTTGTTGTTGGAGGGCGACTGCCTCCAACTGCCCAGTAGCGTCCTTCACGAGCCTCCTCCACTGAGGCCGATCTTGACACCGCTGGTACCAGTCATCGGCAAGTCCACTCAGCTCCACGTCCTCCTGTACCACATCACTCCATCTCTTCTCCAGCCCGTGCCGCGCCCGTCTAGCCCCCTCGATCCGGCCGAACAAAAGCTGTTTAGGCATGCGGTGGCTGGGCATGCGGGCTACATGACCCAGCCAACGCAGCCTTGCCTGCCGGAGGAGCTCACTGATGGGACTTTGCCCAGATCTTTCAAGGATTTGTGAGCTCCTCACACAATCCAGCCTGGTTAAACCCAGGATGGATCGTAGGCAGGCCAGCCTACACACACTCACTCACACACACTCACACACACTCACACACACTCACACACACTCACACACACACTCACACACACTCACACACACACACTCACACACACTCACACACACTCACACGCAGCTGCACTATCTCCCACAGCCGCGAGGAAGAGCGCCACGGTGGAGCGGGGGGTGCAGACGTCCCCCCAGCGTCAGCAGCGACGGTGTCGGAGCACGAAGCGGATTGCCGCCCAGACTCCCCGTGGGGTCCCGGAGCCGTGCGTAGAGTTGGACGCGGAGTTTGACTTTGCGAGCGCCAACGCGAAGCTGGACCGTGCGGCGCTGGACAGGGAGTTCCGGGGCAGGGAGGCCAAGCGGAGAGAAGGTGGGGCACTCACTCACACGCTGACAGACACTCACGTACACACTCACTCACTCACACGCTGCCGCCACCCAACAACTCACTTCCTCCGCTGCTGTATCGGCAAAATAGAAATCTTAGTAGTAGCTTTTACCCTTTTAAACTGGTACAAAACTGACACCTTTATACAAGGCATCATGTTTGCAATAACCACAACACAAGTAGTCAAAAAAGCAAACAAAAAGAAGCAACTCTGATAATGATAATAATATGCACTGTCCTGTCATTATCAGAGTTGCTTCTTTTTGTTTGCTTTTTTGACTACTTGTGTTGTGGTTATTGCAAACATGATGCCTTGAATAAAGGTGTCAGTTTTGTACCAGTTTAAAAGGGTAAAAACCTACTACTATATTTTGCCACTGGTAAAATAAATCTCATAGAATAGAAATCTTGTCACTCAATTTTGACACACTTCCCAATGTGGTACCGACTGCAAACTTGTCATCATCACGGTGGCTATGAGATGCTAACTACCTCGCCTGATGTGCAGGAGGGCGTGGGTTCGATCCCAACCCTGACGATGCCTGCTGCTGTATATTTGGAGTTTGTGTGTTTCTCTCATCATCATCATCATCATCACGGTGGCTAGGAGATGTTGACTAACTAAATTACCTTAAAACCGTTGGAATACCTTATGCCAGAAAAAGTGTGTTGACCATCTTCTTGGTTCTTTCGGTAAAGTCATCACGTAGAAGGGAAGTATTAAAATAATAAAATAAAATAAAAAAATAATAATTCTCACGACGTTTCGGCCACAACGCAAGCAGCCGTCCTTAGGCGAAGACCAGGTCTGTCGGGGAGACAGCGCCTGAATGTGTGTTGACCAGTGGAGTCTGGGTTGGGTGGGGGGGGGCGGATCTTCGTGTGTTTAATTGTCCAGGCCACCCCCTCACTTCCGCCGTTGCGTCTCCCCTTGTGCAGCGGACAAGCCGAGGGGTCCCCGCACGAGCTCCCCCGTCTTCCTGGACGGCTGCTTCTACGACAAAACCAGGAGTTTCTTTGACAACATTTCCAAAGACGGCGGCAGGTAACGTCCGTCTCTGCCGCTCGCTCGTGGTGTGTGTGTGTTCTTGTTGGATCTCCTCGCCTTCAAGTGCAACGCCTGCTGGGGGAGGCGATGGGGGAGGCGGCAGTACAGCAAGCGGGCTCCGTCTTTGTCTGTGCGGAGATGGTGTTGCTGTCCCCCCCCCCACCCACCCCCACCTCGTGTATAGAAACTCACAAACGGAGTTGGCCTAACCATCCCAATATAGGATGACAGAGCTTGGGCAAATTGTTTGTGCCGTTCCTGGCACATCTGGAAAGTTTGGGCGTTGCAAAAATGTGCGACGTTAACTTGAATCGGCGCGCCAAAACAAATGCACGCCGCGTGAATTGCGTAGTTGCACTTGATTCGGAAAAAATCCCAGCCCCGAGAATAAGAGAAGGACGTGCAACTCTTTGACTGGGCACCAGACGAACATTTGTCTAGACGCAGGATGGCGTGGAGCCGTGCAGGGACCTCTCTGATGTCGGGTTTAGACCATTGGAACATCATTTGTCAGCAGTAGCAGAAAATGATCATTGTTTTTTTACCCTTTTATCTGTCAACAAAACTGACACCTTTTTTTACGAGGAGTCGTATTTGCATTGACCACAATACCTGCAGTCAGAATGCAAAAAAAACATAACTCTGATAATATATGCACTGTCCTTGAAGTTGATTGGTCCATACCCGAGACAGCTTTCCTTAGAGCCTAGTCTCACATGGGTTGGACCAGATGACGCATTATGGCTGCAGTTATTGTGGTCTATGCAAACATGACTCCTTGTAATAAAGGTGTCAGTTTTGTTGCCAGATAAAAGGGTAAAAAAACAATTATAATATTTTTTGCTGGCAAATGAGGTTCCAATGGTAGCCGTTTGCGACCCTGGTGCGGCCAGGTACGGGTAGGCCGTGAGTCACTGGTGAGTCACCGTTTGTCACTCATTCCGGGTAGGGTACGGGTAGGGTACAGGTAGGGTACGGGTAGGGTATGGGTACGGGTAGGGTACGGGTACCCGTTTGCGACCCTGGTGCGGCCGGGTACGGGTAAGAAATCAAAACCCGTCTGCGACCTCTGACCAGCCGTGCTCACCCCCTTACCCCCTCCTCCTCCTCCCGCCCCGCCAGGAACTGCCGCGTGACGTTGGCGGAGCAGCGGCGTCTGAACGTGGCGACGTTCGGGGCGGACCTCTCCACGTCGCTCGCTCGCCGCTCCCGCCGACGCGGGGCCCTGTGGGGGGGGGACGGGCGGCCGTGCGCGCCCAAAGCCGCCGGGGGGGGGAGGCGGGCAGTCTCCTCCTCCGGCCGAGGTGCAGCCTAGACAGGTGACGACCACGGTGACGGTGACAGTAGCTCGGCTTGTTGGAGAGTATATTTAGTATATTGATGATACTGATGTAGTTTATATTTTAGTTTTTTTACGTGGTGGCTTAGTTGCTGCAGCTCCCATACTATTAACATTCCTTCCCTTTCTAGATTTGAAGCTTTCGTGACTGCAAGGATTCGTATTTTTAGGTTTTTTCGGTAAAGTCACGTAGGTAAAATTTTTTTAAATTAATAAAAGTTAAATAAAATAAAAATCACGACGTTTTGGAGGCCAGACAAGCTTCCGGAAGCTTTTTTTATTTAACTTTTATTAATTTAATTTTTTTACCTACGTGACTTTACCGAAAAAACCTAAGAATATGATTCCTTCCCTTTATTAATGCTACCCCTACTCCCTCCTTTTGATGCTGCTAATCCTGCATAATATGACTTTGAAACCCCCCGCCCACCTCCTACACATTCCACAAGTAGTGACTAATCCCATATCTGAATTTCTTATAAATATACTACATTCCTCTGTTGATATGTGAGTCCCTTTGTCAAGGCGCTCTTCCTCCTCTAACCCAGCTTAAATATACGCTGCCAAGCTTAGTGGTGTTCATTCAGACGCTGTCTTTCCGGCTGCAACACGATAACGGAAGTCTGTTGATGTTGCTTGTGAGGTTCTCCCCGTGAGAACACGCTGCTCCGTGGAGGATGAGAGAGAGACCATTTGACGGGGTATGCCGATAGCATAAAAATGAGATGCGACGGACGGAGCAAATCTGAGATCAGATTTGAAATCGGCACCCTGAATTTAGTCCAGAACAGCTGCAAAAGTCCAGGCCAGAACTACATGTTGTTGTTTTAATTGTTGACCAGTGTGATATGATTTGCGTATTATATCGTGAACAACTTCTACATCAAAGAGCGCTCGCACAGCTGCGTGGGTCTCACCCGGTGAGATAAAGATGTGGAGGAGTTTGTTTCAAACGGCAGTCGCTTGTCAACGCTCTCGTGCCCCACGTTAGAGTTTGGATGACACGGAGAAATCTCGGCCACAATCGCCAATTCTCCAAGTGACAATCCAGCCCTTTGCGGGGTTTGACCACGATCTGTCGTGTTGCTTCTTGACGTCGCCAATGCTGCTTACTGCTGCTGTTGTTGTTGTTGCAGGTTGTAGAGAACCACAGCTCCCACCCAGAGCGTACACATATCGGGGGTTTGTTTGATTTCAAAAAAAAATGTTGTTGGGTCTGAAGAAACGTTACGTTAAGGACTGCATGTGGGTTTCGATTTAAAGATTCTTTCGTGACTGCAGGGATTCATCTTCTTGGTTCTTTCGGTAAAGTCACATAGAAGGGAAATAATCAAATAATAAAAACATAATAAAATACAATTCTCACGACGTTTCGGCCACAACGCAAGCAACCGTCCTCAGGTGAAGAACAGGTCTGTCGGAAAGACAGCGTCTGACTTTCCGACAGACCTGTTCTTCACCACAACGCAAGCAGCCGTCCTCAGGTGAAGAACAGGTCTATCGGAAAGACAGCGTCTGTCTTTCCGACAGACCTGTTCTTCACCACAACGCAAGCAGCCGTCCTCAGGTGAAGAACAGGTCTGTCGGAAAGACAGCGTCTGAATGAACACCACCAAGCTTGGCAGCAATATACACAGCAATATACGCTGCCAAACCTGGTGGTGTTTCATTCAGACGCTGTCTTTCCGACAGACCTGTTCTTCACCTGAGGACGGCTGCTTGCGTTGTGGCCGAAACGTGGTGAGAATTGTAATTTATGATGTTTTATTATTTCCCTTCTACGTGACTTTACTGGAAGAACCAAAAAGTCTGCATGTGGGTTTTGTTAATTGATACGCGATTCTTGCAATGTTTATGGTGTGTACACAAGGTATACACCGCGTTTGGTTGAACACTTTAGACGTTTATAATTTTAAAGAAAGTTTTGAACTTTAGTCTAATGGGTGAAGGTAAAACATGTCTGTTAAGTCGGACTTGAAATTGTCTCCTGAAATGGGTGCTTTTGTGCGACCGGTCTTAATCTGAAATGAGCATGGACATGACAATTTAATTGAGTTGTGTTTGTATTTCACAAGGCAGCATTAAATGTTGCGGAATTTATATTGGCGCATTGGCCGTGGTGAAGTGTCTGGCGAAGATTAAAGTTGACCGGCTGTTGGCTTTAGAACATTGCTTCTTTGAATTTACTGCGTTGCTTTAGATTGCTAGTGTGTGTGTAACGGGTTCCAGAGACACTTGTAGAGGTAACTTCTTTATTACAATACAACACTCCAACAGTCCTGATACTCTGTTACAGCCTAGGTACACAGCCTAGGTACACAGCCTAGGTACACAGCCTAGATACTCTACTCTGGCTACGCTTTGGAACTCGCCCTCACAAGTTCGTAGAGTCGGGAGTTCCAGAGTCCCACCACTCGCTCTCATAACATCCCAGGGTCTTCAGATGGCTGGTCGTGGGTCTTGGGTCTTGAGCTACGACTGGCCCTGATCGTCCAGGGAGCTCCCCTTTTATGCCCAGTCCCCAACGAGAGGTGGGGCCGTGTGTGCCCCCAGATATCCCACAGAGCACACACAGCCCCCCCCTTTGGCGGCGCCAAGGGGATTAAGCGCCTGGGAACCCAACGCCTGACGCCAAGAGGCTTAAGCGCCTGGCCCACCCAGGGTCCCAGAGCCCCCAGCAGCCCCTCCCTTCTTATGTCACTACATTACCCCCCTCTACGTAGCCTCCAGCCGACCCGGCTGTCAAAAAAAAATACAATTGTACAATAAATTATTTGTTACCCATCAGAATGAGTGTGTGACAAATCAAGAAAAAAAATTTGAAGAAAGCGCCTCTCCCCCTCCTGTGGTCACGCGTATATAAAAAAAAAAACTCCAGGCCACCGATGCAGAACAACACTGTATAAACACATATATGCAGGATGAACGCACGCCCCAATCGCCCACTATACATGATGGCAAGGTGAGTGGCGTCGCGTTGGGACGAGAGTTCGTGGGCGGGGGTCATGAAAATCGTTTGAGTTTTGAGCGAGTCCGAGTGGCAGGTCCATCGGTCGCGACGGAGGCGGGAGGGGACCGACGGCCCGCTGTTGCGCTTGTGTCCTGGGTCGCTGATCCCGCGGGCAAGCTTGTTCCAGCTGGGTCGGCCGTGGCGGGTTTCATTCCCAAGGCACCTGAGGGCGGGACAGCGGGACCTGGCCGAGAGTTAGAAGCAGCATCATCGCGGCGCGGCTCGTCAGACATGTCGCGCTCTCGGCCCCGGAGAAGTGAAGGAGGTGTGTAGGGTTGAATGTAAGGTTTTAGACGTGACGGGTGCACGAACCAACGTCGCTTGCCATGCTGGATCCTGACACACTGCGGGCGGAGAACGCGAATAATAACAACCGGGCCTCTCCAAGGCTTAAGCAGTTTTGAGGAAGTAGCCAATGGTACCTGCGAGCAGTGGAGCCAGGCGCGGTCCCCTTCTACCCAAACGTGGCGGGACGTGTGGAGGTTCCGCAACCGCTCGTTGGCAAGCTGACGGACTTCTGAGTTATTTTGAGCAGCCTCCCGGGCATCCACGAGACGACGCACATTAGCACGGATGTGGTCGGCAATCTTAGCCTTAGGTGCGGGCTGTTTAATGTGCAATTGTACGTCGATCGGGAGGCAAACCTCCCTACCATACATAAGATAGAATGGCGAGTACCCTGTGGCAGTATGGGGCGCCATTCTATAGGCGGCCAAGACACCAGGTATGTGGAGATCCCAATCAGTCTGTGACTCAGACACCTGGTGGCTTAGCATGGAGGTAAGTGTCCTATGTAATCGCTCGACCATACCGTCAGTCTGGGGGTGATATGGCGAGGTGTGTGTCCCTAGCAGGTTGCACACATCCCGCAACAGGGTGGAAGAGAAAATTTTCTCTTGGTCGTTCAGCAGGCGTTCGGGAGCACCCTTATCCAGGATGTAGCCCTGGAAAAAGGCCTCCGTAATGGCTGCTGCAGACTGGTTGGGGAGTGGCCAGGCCATGGCCCATCGGGTAAATTATTCCACCCCAACCAAAAGGTACTTACTACCCCGAGGAGTAGCGGGAAACAGACCCAAAATATCCAATGCGACGATCTCATTGACCCGGGAAACCTTAATGGATTGGAGCGGCGGGCAGGACGGCCTAGCAGGTGGTTTCCGCCGTGCACATTCTGTGCAACCTTGCACAAGGTCAGCCACATCGTTTGCCATGCCCGGCCAGAAAAATTCCAATTGGATTTTAGCTAGTGTTTTCTGAACACCCAAGTGCAAGAGGCGACTGTGGGTTTCCCACACAAGTCGCCCCCGCAGGGAGGTGGGCACCACCAATGTGTGGGATTGGGACCCCCCATCCCAATGCATGAGGACGCCTTCCCGGATGACATATGATACGGGGCCCCCCTGCCCCCTGTGACCCTCGGCATCCCTAGCGCGGCGTCTCAATTTGAGGAGGGAGACGTCTTCCATCTGAAGACGTCCCCAGTCATCCAACCCGAGGCCCAGCAATGCGTCCTGAGGAACTTGCGTGGAGGGAGCCCCGTGGTCCCCGACCCCATCCCCGGCCGCGGCCGCAAGGGATGGGGGCGGTACCCCGTCAGGCTGCCTACAACGCCCCGCACCCAAAAAACAAGCACAGCGCCCATTGGTCGGCAGTCGTGACAACCCGTCGGCGTTCCCGTGTTGAATCCCCTTGCGGTAAATTACAGTGAACGCAAAGTCCTGGAGGATCTCGAGCCAAAGCGAAAGCTGTCCAGATGGTTGGTCCACTCGCAAGGCCGTTTGTAGTGCCGCATGGTTGGAGCGTACTGTGAAATGCCTGCCATACACGTATGGTCTGTACTGCTTTATGAAAATAACGATAGCAAACAATTCGCAGCACGTTATGCAGTAACGTTGCTCCGCGGGCGACAGCACCCTGCTGCCATAGGCGACGACGCGCTCCACTCCATTGACAATTTGCGACAGCACCCCTCCAATTCCGGTGTTGCTGGCGTCTGTATCTAGAATGAACGGAGTGGTAAAATCTGGATAAGACAGGGTAGGAGCATCGACCAGTACTTTTCGGACGGCATTGAACGATGCCTGTTCTAACTCTCCCCAACGGAATTTGACCCCTTTGGCCGTTAATGCGTGGAGGGGCTTCACGATGGATGCGAATCCCGCAACAAATCGTCGATAATATGAGGCGAAGCCGATAAAACTCCGCACCTCCCCAACAGAGGTAGGAGTTGGCCATGAGCGCACGCAATTTGTCTTTTCGGGGTCCGTGGCAATTCCTGAGCGGCTGACAATATGGCCCAAATAACGAACCGAATCCCTCATGAGGTGGCACTTTTGCGGTTTGAATTTGAGGTTAGCCGCTCGCATTTTAAGGAAAACTGCCTTCAATCGCATGAGGTGTTCATCAAAAGTTTTGCTGAACACGATTACATCGTCGAGGTAGATTAGGCAAGAATCCCACTGGAGCCCAGCGAGGACCAGCTCCATCAGGCCCTGGAACGTCGCCGGGGCCGAGTGAAGACCCATGGGAAGTCTGTTGAATTGGAACAGTCCCTGCGGCGTGCGAAAGGCCGTCTTTGGTTTGGATGCGTCATCAAGGGGTAGCTGCCAAAACCCCGAGAAGAGATCCAAGTTGGAGAAGTAGTGCGCACCTGCTAAGGCATCGAGCGACTCGTCCATCCTGGGAAGCGGGTAGGCGTTGGCCACAGAAATCTTATTAAGTTTCCTGAAGTCAACACAAAAGCGGAGGCTCCCGTCGTGCTTCTTAACAAGAACGATCGGCGCCCCCCATGGGCTATTTGATGGCGCAATGACATCGGCCGCCAACATATCGTTGACGGCCACCCGTACATGTTCATTTTCGGCCGGGCTCAACCGGAATGGGTTTTGACGAATTGGAGCGGCATCACCCGTGTCGATGTGGTGGCTTAGCAATTTAGTGCAGCCAATGTCGAATTTGCTTTGACTGAAAACGTCGGCGAAATCGCTCAGCAGCGTGCGTAATTTAGCATGCTGTAATGGTGACAAATCGGCAGAAGTGGAGCAAAGCGCGTCGAGCCATCCTGTGTCAGGACCTGGCTTGGCAACGGAAGAGGACTCGCCCCCTACGTGACCCACGATCACATCTTCTGGCGGGGCTGGCGTCGCGTGAGCAAGCACCATTCCCTGACAGATAACGGCCGTTTCCAATCCCGCGTTAAGGACCTGGATAAAGGGGTCGTGGTCGCTTCGCACGAGCGTTTGTGCACACACAAGGTCCGACACCCGCTCAGCTGAACGCGAAGGCCCGATCACAGCACCCCCCATGAACGCGTCGTAATCAAGGGGTTTACGAAACTGGAGGGGAACTAACATCTGAGAGCCGGGAGGAATGTGAATTGTGCACGCCGCCAACGCCTGCACCGTCGTAGATGCGGAGTGCAACCTTGACGATGTCATTGTTTTCAGTAGAACTTTCGAGGAACACCTCCAGCGATTAAGGGGGGTTTTCTTGCGGATGCGATCGGCTAAGTTGAAGTTTAAACCGGCTAAATGCCACCTGCTTCGGAAATCCGTAAGGTACTTGGGCCACGTTGTCGACTCTTCGGGGATCTCCACCGATCCCGCGAAGACAAATTGTGTCAGTTCATGGCCGACGCCCACGTCGGTTACCGAGGTCCGCAGTTTCATTGGATTTGCTTCCTACTACCGCCGATTCGTTGAGCATTTCGCCACCATTGCCAAACCCTTGCATGCTCTGACAGCCAAAGGGGTCAGGTTTCGATGGGGGCCAGAGGAGGAGGCCGCGTTCTGCTCCCTTCGGGACGCCTTGGTGGGTGCCCCGCCCTTATGTTACCCTGATTTTACGAGACCCTTCTTGCTGGATACTGATGCTAGTAACATGGGCATTGGGGGGGGTGCTCTCACAGGTCGTTGGGGGAGTCGAACGGGTGGTCGCCTATGGTAGCAGGGTTTTATCGCCAGCGGAACAGCGGTACTGCGTGACCCGTCGCGAGTTGCTGGCTATTGTTTTTTTTGTACAGCAATTTAGACCTTATCTCTACGGCCGTCATTTTACGGTCCGGACGGACCACGCGACGCTTCAGTACGCATTAAGGGTCGCCCAACCCTCGGGCCAATTATCACGGTGGTTGGAGGTCCTCCAGGACTATCAATTTACGACCACTTACCGTAAGGGGTTGCGCCACACCAACGCGGATGCCCTGTCGCGGTTGTCGCCTCGTCCCGAATGTGCGTGCTTGATGGGGTCGGCGCGCTGTAAACCGCCTGGTGCTGTACCCGAGGGTGAGTTGGTTGTGGCCGCGAATGCACCGTTGGTTGACGTTCCCGCTACTCCTGCGGGCGGGGACTCGCTACTCTCACTGTCTCTCGTTGAGTGGGGCCGACTCCAGATGGCTGACAGCTCCCTGCTCGCGTTGCGTCGCAGGGCGGGGGGTCCCGAGGAAGGTCAGAAGCGAGCTGGCTCCTGGCTGCTTAAGCAGGGCCTGCTAATGAGATGGGACAATATGTCCCGGCGGCACGCACTCGTCGTGCCTTCCGCTATGCGGGGCAAAGACGGAGGAGGAAGAGATAGGGCCCTGAGACCCCTATCCCTGCTGTCTTTGTAAGGGCCGGGACCCTGTGTGGCTCAGAGGCGGGACCTTGGGACCCGCGGCCGGACGTCCTTGTGAGGGCCGGGCTGCGGGACCCAGTGGTCGTGATCCATACCCCAGCTGGGGTGGGTCTGGGAGTTCCCCTGGAAGCTACGGGGCTGGAGAGCCCGTGTGTGTGTAGCCGGGTGGAACGTGTAGCGTGAGCTGTAGTTGTCCACACGTGTTATTGTGGCTAGGGAAAGTGTTAATAAAGTGTGCTACCCGTCAAGTGGTCTCCCGCCGTAATTTACAATATTACATATATATACCAGCTGTGAATGTGTTTTGCCCCTGCCCCCAATGTTTTTGTCCACAATTGATTCCATTGCAAGCAGCAAATGCTCCTCCACCAGTCAACTTGCCAGACTTGTACAATACGCCCCACCCCCCCCAACCACCCCGTTCTCAGTACGGTTCAACTTCGGACCAAAAATTCATTATTGTACTCTGCACGACCGACAAGTTGAACAGGCGCAAGCGTGCGTGGTAACGTGGGGAAGATAGAACGATTACCAAAACAGTCATTTGGCACGCGACTTGTTCAACTGTGGCAACGTTTTGTTGCGTGAGATCGTGTAAACGTGTCGTACCCCCCCCCCACCTCCACCCGATACAGCCACACTAAGTAAGGTTGCTGTCACGTAAACAGAACGCGCCGATTTATTACAGGGGGTTCACGTTATTCGTAAAATTCGCCAATGAAAATGAAGCCATCGCGTGGGAAAATGTGCCAATTTCGTTTTACGAAATCGATCACGTTGAAAAGCCAAAAAAATGACAATTTTGGACCAGTTATCAATCGTAGCATTGGCCACGAAAGCCTATGCACATTAACACTCAGCATATGTTAACACGCACACGGCTTAGCAAAATACATCTCACCAGAATGGATGCAAAAAGTATCGGCCCAAATTTAAACCGTCAATTGAAGTACAAAATGATAACAAAAAAAAACAGACGAACTGATGATTTAAACGTGAAAAGAATGGCCACTTCAAAGCAAAACTATTCGTATGACCCTCAAAAACCTTCCAGTCTGCAAAACTCTGGTCGACTTTACCTACATCCTTAAACATCGCAACTTACCGACAATCACTTTCTCCGCAATTCTCAGCAATCTACGCCTCTTAGAAGCTGCTCTTGATACATACTGTACACTCCTCTCTGTGGTGACAGTTCTTGTCTACTCAATTAAAGTGTAAACGTTGCTTGGCTAGACGTCTTCCCGGACACCGATGATAGGGAAACAACACAGCCCACTCACATGCATTTCATTATAAAAATAGAGGGGGGGGGAGAGGCAGGTCATCTTGACTTTAAATTTCGTTTCACGAAGAAAAATACAAAATCACAATCAAGGAGGTTGTTTTTTGTCAACCCCAAGGACACGCGCGCACACGCAGACATCGCTGCTTCTTAGAAATTCATCTTTTAACAACTTACCATCCAACGAAATTCAGTGGCAAGCTAACAACAAGAGTAATTCCTGCAGTCACGAAAGCTCCCAATGAAGTATGTCATACGAATTGTTCGTATAATCGTGAAAAATATTTCGTGTACATTTTAACGTTAAGCAAGAGATTATAAAAATTTTGATTTAAAGCTTTCGTGACTGCAGGGATTCATATTCTTGGTTCTTTTGGTAAAGTCACGTAGAAGGGAAATAATAAAACAACAATAATATTAAACAATACAATTCTCACGACGTTTCGACTGCAACACAAGCAATCATCCACAGCAAGAAAATGTGATAATTTCTTGCTGTGGATTTCACACCTGATGACGATTGCTTGTGTCGTATGCTAGTATTTTATTTATTATTTTATCTTTATACGTGACTGGTAGGGTGTTGACTGTTATGTTATCCGACTCTCTGTTGTATTACATTTCTAAGTATACGAGATTTGTGTTTCTATTTCATTTATACCTGATGACGATTGCTTGTGTTGCAATCAAAACGTCGTAGTATGCTAGTATTTAATTTATTACTTTCTCTTTACACGTCACTTTACCGAAAGAACCAAAGAGTCATTCAACTAAATGTCTTTCTCTTCCTGCCTTCCACCATTTCATATTCGTTTTCTTGCAGGAGTTCAAGGCAAAAGAGGGCGGGGGTTAGGGGGGTAAAAGCTCTTCAATGGAAACATTAAAGCACAAGGGGCTGCACCGCCGTTGACTTTCTTCTCTCCTGGATTTTCGTTGTCGCCGGGAGGATCCTCGTCGGGACGGGTCGCGGAGAACGCCTCTCCCCCCCCCCCACACAAACCAGCGGGTGCGGTCAGAGCGCGACGTCCCGTACGTCCGTGGGGGTGCCGGCCACGTCGAGCTCGTCCACGCCACTCGGTGACTGCGGGGAGCCCTGCTGCTGCTGCAGCTGTTGAGCCTGCGGGAGGCTCGCCCCCAGAACGCCCTCCAGCTGGTCCTGGCAGGCCAGCAGGCAGAGCTGCCGGGGGGGGGGGGGGCGAGAGGGATTAGCACCCCCGGCCATCATCGCCACCACCAGCACCAGCATCACCACCATCATCAGCATCATCAGCATCATCATCATCAGCAGGGCAGTCATCATCGCCACCAGCATCATCATCATCAGCATCATCAGCAGGGCAGCCATCATCGCCACCACCACCCCCACCACCATCAGCATCATCAGCAGGGCAGTCATCATCGCCACCACCACCAGCACCACCACCATCATCAGCAGCAGGGCGGCCATCATCACCACCACCAGCATCATCATCATCATCATCAGCAGGGCGGTCATCATCGCCACCACCAACACGCCCACCATCATCATCATCAGCAGGGCAGTCATCATCGCCACCACCACCAGCATCAGCATCATCATCATCAGCAGGGCAGTCATCATCGCCACCACCACCACCATCATCATCAGCAGGGCGGCCATCATCACCACCACCAGCATCAGCATCATCAGCAGGGCAGTCATCATCGCCACCATCACCACCACCACCAGCATCAGCATCATCAGCAGGGCAGTCATCATCACCACCACCACCAGCATCACCACCACCAGCATCAGCATCAGCATCATCAGCAGGGCAGTCATCATCGCCACCACCACCAGCATCATCATCAGCATCATCATCATCAGCAGGGCGTTAATCATTGTTACCCATCGTCACCACCACCAACATCATCATCGGCGCAGCTATCAAGTGTCAAAGGCATCGATCATCACCGCGGTTGATAAATTATTAATGCCAAATGCAAGTCAACAGTGCTCCCTCCTTGGCAAGTCACCAGCGGAATGTGTCACTTCCACCCGTGGCAAAAGGCTCCCCCCTCCCCTCCCTCTGGGGAATAGAATCAACCAGTGTGCGCTGGTTGATTCACAACTCTGATAATGTATGCACTGTCCTTGAAGTTGATTGGTCCACACCCGAGACAGCTTTTCTTAGAGCCTAGTCTCACATGGTCCTTGAAGTTGATTGGTCCACACCCGAGACAGCTTTCCTTAGAGCCTAGTCTCACATGGTCCTTGAAGTTGATTGGTCCACACCTGAGACAGCTTTCCTTAGAGCCTAGTCTCACATGGTCCTTGAAGTTGATTGGTCCACACCCAAGACAGCTTTCCTTAAAGCCTAGTCTCACATGGTCCTTGAAGTTGATTGGTCCACACCCGAGACAGCTTTCCTTAGAGCCTAGTCTCACATGGTCCTTGAAGTTGATTGGTCCACACCCGAGACAGCTTTCCTTAGAGCCTAGTCTCAAATGGTCCTTGAAGTTGATTGGTCCACACCCGAGACAGCTTTCCTCAGAGCCTAGTCTCACATGGTCCTTGAAGTTGATTGGTTTACACCCGAGACAGCTTTCCTTAGAGCCTAGTCTCACATGGTCCTTGAAGTTGATTGGCCCACACCCGAGACAGCTTTCCTTAGAGCCTAGTCTCACATGGGTTGGACCTGATGACGCCAAAAAGCGCACAACTCAAAGACAACGCACCATCAGAGTATGAGAGCTCGGGGTAAAGCATTTACACCATTGGAACCTCATTTGCCAGTACAAAATTGCTCATTCACGCTTTCACGTGAATTTAGCACGTTTAGCGGTGCCCGTCACTTGTATGGAGACGTAAGCAGGGCTACGTAGTAACTATTGTGAACTTTTATTGTGAACATTCGGTCACAGTTCCTATGACCTGCACTGTTTCATTGCTTTTATGGCTTTATTTTGGTGATTTCGAAAAGTGTATTGGTTTTGCCATGTTTGTCTGTTGTAGTACAGAGTTAGACTGATGGCCTTAATCTAAGTTGTCTTGTGGTTGTTGTTGTTGTTGTTTGACTTGCATCCCACTGGGATGTTTGCACACAGTGTTGGTGTACGATGTTTTTTTTCTGCAATATTTTGCTGTCTTTTCTTTGATTTTCTGTTTGCACTCAGTCACATATTCACTTTAAGATGTTTTCTTGTTCATGTTTTTGTTTTCTGTTTGTTGCGGTTGCACCCGATTCAAGAGCCGAATGGCTCACAGGGCAAAACCTACTAAATGAACTTGAACTAGGTTCATCTTCTAGGTCAGGGGTCGGCAACCTACGGCTCCGGAGCCGCATGCGGCTCTTTACGGGCTACTTCTTGACGATGAGTACGTATGTACTCAGATGCATTGCGGCTCTTGAAATACTGAATTTTGTACCGAATTGGAAAGAAATGGCTCTTCTTGTTATTTTGGTTGCCGACCCCTGTTCTAGGTTGTCGGGGGGCCCCTACGGCGAAGGTGTTTGCTAATGCGACGGCAAAGCCACGAATCGCTTTTGCGACCTCCGCCGCAAGTGATCCGGCACGACGTCCGACGTTTCGCTCCGTGCGCCGGGGAGAGCTTCGCCAGGAACTCGGCGGGCTTGAGAGCCAAGCGTTTGGACACGGTAGCGACCGACGACCCGGCGTACAATCCGTGGTCATTGTCAGATTGTGGCTGACGGGACGCACCGCGATTAACGTGAACGACCCATTCGGGGGGGGGGGGAGGGGGGGACAGGCGGGATGGGGGGGGGGTGTTGGGTGGATGCGGCGGCTGGGCTCACCGCGTCGCTGTTGACGATCTTGGCGAGGGTCTCGGCGAGCGGGGCAACCGACAGGCGCTCGTCCTTCCGGCTGAGCCGCGCGCCCCGCACGGCTGCCCCCACGCTGGCTGCGGCGATCATGGAGGGCGGGTACGTGGCGAACGTGAAGTCTGCACACGCACGCGGTGGAAGAACACGAGCAGAGGTCAGTGTCCTGCATCACGTAGCGGGTGGCTTCTCTAGCCACCCACCCCTCTCCCTCCCTGGCTCCACCGAAGCAGCGGACTTCAGCACCGCTCACACGGAAAGCAAAGCGACGGTTACAAGCGGAAGGTCGTCAACGGGCGGAGGCACCGAGCCAACAAAACACAGCTGGAATCACAAACACACCTGGAATCAGAAACACAGCTGGAATCACAAGCACAGCTGGAATCACAAACACAGCTGGAATCAGAAACACAGCTGGAATCACAAGCACAGCTGGAATCACAAACACAGCTGGAATCAGAAACACAGCTGGAATCACAAGCACAGCTGGAATCACAAGCACAGCTGGAATCACAAGCACAGCTGGAATCACAAACACAGCTGAAATCACAAGCACAGCTGGAATCACAAACACAGCTGAAATCACAAGCACAGCTGGAATCACAAGCACGGCTTCTCTCTCCGGTCGGTAGAGTCGGCAGAGTCCCCGATCCGACACGAGAGAGAGACCGGAGCTAGCCGGCAGGGACCCGGACTCAGAGTAGGACCCCTCTAGCCCCTGGGAGTTGTGCACCCTGTTGTGTGTGTATTGTAACAGCTTTAATAAACCCTGGCGAAAGCCCCGAACTTACCTCCGTCTCCGAGTGCGTCCGTGAGAGCTTCTCTACGCATGTATGCCAATGATTTGGTAATAGCTGCTCATTCAGAAGAGGAGTTGGAGACGCTGCTGCTGCTGAGACTGGAGCGTGCCACTAAGAGGTGGGGCCTTACCATCAGCCCCATCAAAACTAAGCACCTGCCTGGGTATTTTATACCATCGGACACTCCACCCCCACAACTCCCAATTGGTGATGGGGCAGTTGTGGAGAGAGTGGAGAGTTTCCCATAACCTGGGCAGTGTGCTTATGACCGGGCTCCAGTTTATCAGCAGAGGTCTCACTCCGAATCAGACTCAGAGTAGGACACCCTAGCCCCTGGGAGTTGTGTATCCTGGTGTGTGTAATATTGTAACAGCTCTACGCAAGCATGCACACGTTTGACAAATTACCCGTGGAAAAAAAACACTACTTTTCAAAAAACCCACACGTTTAAAGTAGGCTCAAGGAAAAATGTCTGTGCATACCGGTGGCACAGAGGGCGATGAAGGTGTACGTGTGCTTGCGGAGGAGCTGAAGCTTCTCGGCCGGCACGGGCAGCTCGCTGAGGATGTGCTCCAAGTAGTCGTGCGGCGTTACGGCAGCCAAGTCCCATCTCAGCCGGCACAGCACCAGTCGCTCCATGTCCTGCCAGACGTGGAAGAAGACGCAAGAAGGCGTTACAGCTGGCTCTGCCGATGTTTCATCCGGTGCCCCCCACCCACCCACCCACCCACCCCCGAAGCGCCGATTTTTTAAATCCTTTATATTAAGTTCGCTTGCTTGCGTGCTTGCTTAGGACCGTGCAAATCTTTCGGTCGTTTTTTTAACACACTTCCCGTGATCCAATCGAGCTGACATTTTGCACACAGACTCGTTGTGCGTGACAATTTTCGTGAATTTTTCCCCCAAAATTTTACACTGTTTAGGGAATTTTTTAAATCCTTTATATTAAGTTCGCTTGCTTGCGTGCTTGCTTAGGACCGTGCAAATGTTTCGGTCGTGTTTTAACCCACTTCCCGTGATCCAATCGAGCTGACATTTTGCACACAGACTCGTTGTGCGTGACAATGCATTTTCCTGAAAAAAAATTCCTAAATTTTACACTTTTTAGGGAGAAATTTTTTAATATTTAATTACCAATTGTTTAATGCTGCGAGACAATCATCTGACCCATAGGTGGCAGCCATCTCAAGCCAGAGGACGAGATGACTCTAGCCGCTCCGATGCCACGCATATAAAGGATTTATAGTGAAAAACTTTGTTTTTACGGGTTAATTTTTTGACAATTTATTCTTTTCGAGGAAGAGCGCGCAGGACTGTGCGAGGACGTCGGAAGATGGCGGTTTCATATAATTTCTTTCAAGTTCCAACGGCTAATATTGTAACAGAGCGGAATCATTATAAGCTCACTAAATGGAAGAATTAGACTATTGGAACCTCATTTGCCAGCAGCAAAATATGATCATTGGTTTTTTATTCCCTTTTATCTGGCAACAAAACTGACACCTTTTTTTTACAAGGAGTCGTGTTTGCATTGACCGCAATACCTGCAGTCGTAATGCAAACAAAAACACAACTCTGATAATGTATGCACTGTCCTTGAAGTTGATTGGTCCACACCCGAGACAGCTTTCCTTAGAGCCTAGTCTCACATGGTGTTGGACCAGATGATGCCAAAAGGCGCACAACTCAAAGACAATGCACCATCAGAGTATGAGAGCTCGGGGTAAGCATTTACACCATTGGAACCTCATTTGCCAGTAGCAAATATGATAATTGTTTTTTACCCTTTTATCTGGCAACAAAACTGACACCTTTTTTTACAAGGAGTCATGTTTGCATTGACCACAATACCTGCGGTCGGAATGCAAAGAAAAACACAACTCTGATAATGTACGCACTGTCCTTGACGTTGATTGGTCCACACCCGAGACAGCTTTCCTTGGAGCCTAGTCTCACATGGTGTTGGACCAGATGACGCCAAAAGGCGCACAACTCAAAGACAACGCACCATCAGAGTATGAGAGCTCGGGGTAAAGCATTTACACCATTGGAATCTCATTGGCCAGTAGCAAATATGAGCATTGTTTTTTTACCCTTTTATCTGGCAACAAAACTTGTCAGATAAAAGGGTCAGTGCATATATTATCAGAGTTGTGTTTGTTTGTTTGCTTTCCGACCGCAGGTATTGTGGTCAATGCAAATATGACTCCTTGTAACAAAAAAGGTGTCAGTTTTGTTGCTGGAAAAATTAGGTCTTATGGCTGTAGAAAATTAGTAACAGAGCAGGGAAAAGGGGAATTGAAAAGCCGCTTTGTGTGGTCGGGTTTCAAATCTCGTCACCAGCAGCTCTTGGAGTCTGATGGAGTTGTCCGTGTAGGTGCACAGCTTTTCGGCGGTCAGGTGGATCGTTTCTCGGAGCTTGGAAGCCAGGAACATGCACGCGGCTCCGAGTAATTGAAGGTGGCTTTTTTTGGTCGGCATCACGGCCAAATACCGGTCCAAATAATTCATTGCCAAGGTGAAGACCTCCTCTTCGCACCGCTGGTCTTCACATACCTACGACAAAGTTGCGCGCCGAAAAGGGAAAAACAACACGCGACTCCGGTTAAAAAAGGAGATCTTTTGTTTTTGCAAATACAAAACGGCAATCAATAACGTTGTGTAGTCTTCTTGGTTCTTTCGGTAAAGTCACGCAGAAGGGAAATAATAAAATAATAAAAATAAAACATATTTTCTTTTAATGAAAAATTCTCACGACGTTTCGGCAAGCAGCCGTCCTCAGGTGAAGAACAGGTCTGTCGGGAAAGACAGCGTCTGAATGAAACACCACCAGGCTTGGCAGCGTATATTTAAGCTGGGTTGGAGGGGGAAGAGCGCCTTGACAAAGGAATTTGCATATCAAGAGGAATTTAGCATATTTATGGGAAATGCAGCTTTAAATCGAAATTTAACGTTGTGTAGCTTAACATGTGCAGCATAAATTTCAAGATGTTGCAAACCCCAAGTGAGATAACCAAGCGTGTATATTACACGCACACCACATATGCAAAGTGTATACATATTTTCAAGCAAAACCTTGGATTGCGAGTAAACTTGGTCTGCGAGTGTTTTGCAAGACGAGCAACATTTTTAAAAATAAATATTAATTTGATAAACGAGCGAGTGGTCTTGCAATACGAGTAGTACATGTAGTGTACGCTTTGTCTGCAGAACGTCACGTGATCACAACTGATGAACGAGTGCTTTGGATTACAAGCGAACGAATTATGCTCAAAATCCAAGGTTTTACTGTATTTAATGTTGGCTTTTGTTGTTGTTGTCGTTGTCGCAAGATGCATTCAAGCGACAGTGTTAAGCGATGACACGAGAGAAAGATTGGTAAGCGCTGGTAACAGCAACAGGGGCTTGTCCCTGGCAGAAGAGAGACGGTCCCTGAATTCCTGAGACACGTTCGCTCCGAAATGAATTCAGGTCACAGTCGCAACAATCGGGCCAACCAAAGTGGGGGGGGTTGGTGGGTTGGTGGTGCGTGGGGTGGGACCCTGACCCCTGACCCCCACTCTTTGTGTGTGTGGGGTGGTGTGGTGAGACCCTGACCCCCCCCCACCCAGCCCCACCCTCCATCCCCACCCTCCCCTCTCCTCCAACCCCCCACCCAGCCCCAGCCCCTCCCCACCCTCCCCACCCAGCTCCACCCTCCCCTCCCCACCCAGCCCCACCCTCCCCACCTAGCCCCTCCCCACCCAGCCCCACCCTCTCTTCTCCACCCAGCTCAACCCTCCCCATCCAGCCCCTCCCCACCCAGCCCAACCCCTCCCCTTTCCTCCAACCCCCCACCCAGCCCCAGCCCCTCCCCACCCGCCCCACCCCACCCTCCCCATCCAGCCCCTCCCCACGCAGCCCCTCCCCACCCTCCCCCACCCCTCCCCACCCAGCCCAACCCCTCACACCCCCTACCCAGCCCCACCCAGCCCCTCCCCTCCCTCCCCACCCAGCCCCTCCCTGCACGACGGACACAATAATCCCCTGTGGGCTGGTGTAACCAGGAGGTTCCTACCGGTACCAGGTTGTTTTTTTATCCTTTTGAGTTCAACGGAGATGCAAACCACGCCGTGTTTGCTGCACTGTCTGTAGCTGTGTGTGTGCGTGTGTAGCCACTAATGTTGACAACGCACTAACCAGCGCACACACACACAGTACATCACTAACACACACACAGTACATCACTAACACACACACAGTACATCACTAACACACACACAGTACATCACTAACACACACACAGTACATCACTAACACACACAGTACATCACTAACACACACACAGTACATCACTAACACACACACATAACACACACACAGTACATCACTAACACACACACAGTACATCACTAACACACACACAGTACATCACTAACACACACACAGTACATCACTAACACACACACAGTACATCACTAACACACACACAGTACATCACTAACACACACACAGTACATCACTAACACACACACAGTACATCACTAACACACACACAGTACATCACTAACACACACACAGTACATCACTAACACACACACAGTACATCACTAACACACACACAATACATCACTAACACACACACAGTACATCACTAACACACACACAGTACATCACTAACACACACACAGTACATCACTAACACACACACAGTACATCACTAACACACACACAGTACATCACTAACACACACACAGTACATCACTAACACACACACAGTACATCACTAACACACCACACACACAGTACATCACTAACACACACACAGTACATCACTAACACACACACAGTACATCACTAACACACACACAGTACATCACTAACACACACACAGTACATCACTAACACACACACAGTACATCACTAACACACACACAGTACATCACTAACACACACACAGTACATCACTAACACACACACAGTACATCACTAACACACACACAGTACATCACTAACACACACAGTACATCACTAACACACACACAGTACATCACTAACACACACACAGTACATCACTAACACACACACAGTACATCACTAACACACACACAGTACATCACTAACACACACACAGTACATCACTAACACACACACAGTACATCACTAACACACACACAGTACATCACTAACACACACACAGTACATCACTAACACACACACAGTACATCACTAACACACACACAGTACATCACTAACACACACACAGTACATCACTAACACACACACAGTACATCACTAACACACACACAAACACGTGTTCACGTTCACAATTAACGACGCGCATATTTTATTTCACGTTACCTGCATCTACAGTATACAGACATTAACTAATGTACACTCGCGGCAAATATGTACACGTGCACACACAGACAAAGATCCCCCGTGTAGCCTTAACAGACTGTAGGGGCAAGTGCTGTTAGCGAGTAGCACCTATGAAGGCCGGAACGGTACACGAGGGGGTGGGTGGCCAGCACCACGCCCGACCGCCTTTGTCTCCCCAGTGGCGATATTTACTACACACCGCACCAAGTACTCATTTGAGGCTGAGTCGACCTAGGGGAGGCCCAGGACCGGTTCAGATAATCGTCACTGGTGTTGGCCGTGAGCGCTATGAACCCACTCACCCCCCCACTCACTCAACCCCCCCACTCACCCACTCACCAACTCACCCACCCACTCACTCACCCCCTCACCCACCCACTCACTCTCCCCCACTCACCCACCCACTCACCCCCCCACTCACCCCCCCTCTCACCCCCCCCACCCACTCCCCCCCACTCACCCACTCACTCACCCCCCCTCTCACCCACCCACTCACTCCCCCAGACTCACCCCCCCCCCTCTCACCCACCCACTCACTCCCCCTCACTCACCCACTCACCCACCCTCTCACCCACCCACTCACTCCCCCTCACTCACCCACTCACCCACCCTCTCACCCACCCACTCACCCACCCATTCACCCACCCACTCACCCACCCATTCACCCACTCACTCACCCCCCCACTCACCCTCCCACTCACCCCCCCCACTCACCCCCCCTCTCACCCACCCACTCACCCACCCATTCACCCACTCACTCACCCCCCCCACTCACCCTCCCACTCACCCCCCCACTCACCCCCCCTCTCACCCACCCACTCACCCACCCATTCACCCACTCACTCACCCCCCCACTCACCCTCCCACTCACCCCCCCACTCACCCCCCCTCTCACCCACCCACTCACCCACCCATTCACCCACTCACTCACCCCCCCACTCACCCACCCACTCACTCCCCCACTCACCCCCCCTCTCACCCACCCACTCACCCACCCATTCACCCACTCACTCACCCCCCCACTCACCCTCCCACTCACCCCCCCACTCACCCCCCCTCTCACCCACCCACTCACCCACCCATTCACCCACTCACTCCCCCCCCCACTCACCCACCCACTCACCGTCCCACCCACTCACTCACCCTAGTGATGGTGGTGGTGATAGTGATGATGATGATGGTGGTGATAGTGATGGTGGTGGTGATAGTGATGATGGTGGTGGTGATGATGTTGGTGATAGTGATGATGATGTTGGTGATAGTGATGATGATGGTGGTGATAGTGATGATGTTGGTGATAGTGATGATGATGTTGGTGATAGTGATGATGATGGTGGTGGTGATAGTGATGATTATGGTAGTGATGATTATGATAGTGATGATGATGGTGATAGTGATGATTATGATAGTGATGATGTTGGTGGTGGTGGTGATAGTGATGATGGTGGTGATAGTGATGATTATGATAGTGATGATTATGATAGTGATGATGTTGGTGGTGATGATAGTGATGATTATGATAGTGATGATTATGATAGTGATGATGATGATAGTGATGTTGATGATGGCGATGATGTTGGTGGCGATGATGACGTTGATGACACCACGCTACCTCCAGCATCCACGTGGCGAGCGTCCTTCTCATGAAGGGCTGGATGTCGGTCTGCACGCCGCACTCGAAGTACGACGCCCTGGGCACGTAGCGCTCCTCCAAGCTCAGCAAGTTGGACAAAACCCTCTTGTCTTGCAGGAGGTGGGCATCTACTAAAGCCCTCTTGATGCCAGCTGCCTCGCCACACATCAACTCCATTCCTTCTGGGGTCGTGGGGGGCCCTTTTCGTTACAAGGTGGTGGTGGTGGGGGGCGGGTTGGTTGATGGTGGACTGTCCCTTCTTCTGCAGCTCCAAGAATGATTTTTTTTTTACACGAAAGATTAAATATTGTAGGAGTCTGAGAAATCGTCGTGGATTTCAAATGGTCGGTTTGAAATGTAACAGCAGCTGCAGCAGCTGCAGTATTGATGCTCTTACCTGGTGTACAACACGTGTTCGTCTGTTCTCAGAAAACTGCCGCTCTTGATTTTGCCTTACAGTCATATATTAGTGCTAAGTTCACTTTAACGTCTTCTCAGTTACTTACGTTTCGTTTTGCTGTTCCCGTTATAAAAAAAACTTGCAATGATTACCAGCTTCTACACCACACGCGTGTTACTTTATTATGACAATAATCTCATCTGCCAACGCACGCAACATTCAAGGCTTGCTGCTGTACACTGTTTGTCACGCTGCACACAAGTTCTTTGCTCTGACCGGCAAAACATCTGCGGCTAAAGTAAATAAATATATAAAACCTTCATCATTAATATGAATACAGTTGACCTAGCAACAAGGGAGTGACGGCGATTGGCTGTGTTGTTGTTGTTCTTGCTTTGCGCCAAAGTAGTTCAAGTTCATGTACAGTAGTAGGTACAAGCCCTGTGAGCCATTCGGCTCTTGAATCGGGTGCAACCGCAACAAACAAAAAAACATCTTAAAGTGAATGTGCGACTAAGTTTAAACAGAAAATCCAAGAAAAGACAGCAAAATATTGCAGAGAAAGCACCGTTACACACCAACACTGTGCAAACATCCCAGTGGGATGCAAGTCAAACAACAACAACAACAACCACAAGACAACTTAGATTAAGGCCATCAGTCTAACTCTGTACTACAACAACAACACAAACATGGATAAACCAATACACTTTTCGAAATCACCAAAATAAAGCCATGAAAGCAATGAAACAGTGCAGGTCATAGGAACTGTGACGGAGTTTTCACAATAAACTTCATAAACAACACGTACCAGCAGAACCTGCAGCCACAGCTGCTGCTGCTGCACGAGTCTCTCCACTACAGCAGCAGCAGCAGGAGCAGCAGTCGCAGAATTATAATTTCTCAATGCACCTTTAAGATCAGCGCACTAAATCAAAACACAGGTCATACTTTGATTTAAAGCTTTCGTGACTGCAGCGATTCATCTTCTTGGTTCTTTCGGTAAAGTCACGTAGAAGGGAAGTAATAAAATAATAAAAATAAAATAATTCTCACGACGTTTCGGCCACAACGCAAGCAGCCGTCCTCAGATGAAGACCAGGTCTGTCGGGGAGACAGCGTCTGAATGCTTCCCTTCTACTTGACTTTAGCGAAAGAACCAAGAAGACAGGTCATACTTTGAGGCCACTGAATATCAGTGACAGCTCGGGGTGTACAACTCCTCTAGAGCAGCTTTGAGTGATGAAGCAGTCGTTGTTACGCGCTTACATGGCTCACAAGACGACTTGTTGTGGTTTATATTTTGTCTAAACGTTGCTTCTTGTTGTCATCTTGACGCGGGGTTCTAAGAGACGCGAAGGATGTTGGTGTTTTGCGATAGAAATAAATGAACTGCGTGGCGCCCAGCGTGGGGCTCGAACCCGCGACCCCGAGACGCCGCCGCGTGCCACGCGCCACCCGCTGAGCTCGCCGCGCGCTGGGGACTCAGCTCGCCAAGTCGCCTCCTCGTGTAGCCACCACTCGCGTTCACTCGCTACACACCGTGTCGAGAATGACATGGAATTGGCTATTATCATTGTTCTTGAAGAGTGTAGTGAACAATATGGAGACACTTGGGGTTTTTAAATCCTTTATATTAAGTTTGCTTGCTTGCGTGCTTGCTTATGTAATAAAAGGACTCAGACGCTTCTCTCTGACTTCGTGTCCTTTATTGGGTTCTTGTCTTCTCCCACACGGCACTCTCTTATAGACACTGTATTTGTAGCCCCCGGCTGCTATCGCTATTGTAGCCTCCTTCCTCTCCCCGCAGACTCTCTCCTTTCTCTATTGTAACCTCCGTCCTCTCCCTGCAGACTCGCTGCTGACTCCCTATGCAGATCCCCGCTGCTTACTCTATATGCAGACCCTCTTGGCTGCTACTCCGTGTGCAGACCCGCTGCTGACTCCGTAGGCAGCCCCGCTGCTGACTGCAGCCTCCTCGCTGCTTCGGGTCGGTCACCGCTGGCCGACGGTGCCGATCCTCGCTCCCTCGTGTCCGTGGCGATCTCGCCACACTCCGCTTTCGCCCTTCGTGGCCTCTCTCGTTCCTGGTCCCCCGTCACTCCCCCTCCTCTTCCGGTTCCCCTCCCTCTATAGCTTAACCCCTCTCCCCCCCACGTGACCTAACTCCTCCCCTCATGACGTCACCTCCGGAGGGCCGTTTACGCCCGCATTACATCACCCTCCCCCATCGAGAAAATCCAGCCGACCTCGGCTGAAATGCAACTTGACAAGCAATGCGGGTGTAAAGGACCGACACGTAAAAAGACACGAAGCATGCAACAACAATATAACAAGAACACAACACAACACAATTTAACGAAACGTGAGGGATTTCGAGCGAGTACGGGTAGCCGGGCCGTCCCGGACGGTCGGCAGCCCACCCGCCGAGCGGGAACGTGGCAGGGTTTTAAGGGCGACAGGAGCAAGTTCATCCGCCGCCATTGAAGGGCCGCCACCGTCCCGGTTGCGTTCAGAGACGTCCCGTAATCGCGTCCGCGGAGGGACAGGAAGAGCTGCAGGTCCCGTAGTTTCTGTGGCTCCGGTCGGCATCCCACGAGCGGAACGTCCTCCCTCCTGCGGCGTCACGGCCGGCTTGTCTGTAAGGGGTACGACAGGCGCTCTTGCAAGGTCAGCATGCACAGGCAAGGGCGAGTCGGCAGCAACAGACCCCGGCAAGGCAACCTCGGGAGATGACGCTTCCGGTCGCGGGGCAATGTACGGTTCAACCGGGATGTATGCACGAACCAGCGCCGCGAACCAACCCGAACCCGCGCCGACTGAGGGTTGGGAACCTCAATGAGGCGGACCGGACCTTGCCATGGTTTATGTAATTTAGGAGAGGTACCTGGCCGCACCTGTGGGCAATGAAGCCAGGCAAGGTCCCCCGTTTTCCAGGGGCACTCCCCCTTTGAACGTCGAGCACACCGCTCATTCCTGGCCTGAGCTTTGGCCGTAGCCATGCGGGCCCTTTCCCTCGCCGCAGTGACACGGCGAACGTTGTCCTGAATATACTCAGGAAGAGGCTTAACAGGTCCCCTCGCACCGGTTCCCAACTGCTCAGTAATCGGCGGAACATTTTCCCGGCCGTACATAAGAAAGAACGGCGAGTATCCAGTAGCCGCATGCGGCATCATGCGATACGCCGAAAGCACCCCAGGGATATGCAAATCCCAATCAGCTTGATTTTCCCCGATTGTATGGCACAGCATGGCGGACAGGGTCCGATTTAACCGTTCCACCATACCATCCGTTTGTGGGTGGTAGGGGGATGTCCGTATCTTTTTAGTTCCAAGAGCCGCACACACCTCCCCCAACAATTTAGACGAAAAATTTCGGCCTTGATCTGTAAGGAGCCTCTCCGGCGCCCCCTTGTCCATTACATACCCAAATAGAAAGGCGTCAGTGATAGACGCCGCTGACTGGTCAGGCAAAGGCCAGGCCATCGGCCAGCGGGAGAGGTACTCCACCCCCACCAGTAAATACTTATTTCCCCTAGCGGATGGCGGAAAGGGTCCCAAAATATCTAACGCCACCAGCTCATTAACTCGAGATACTTGAATCGATTGTATCGGCGGAACATATGGATGTTTAGGCGGCTTACGGCGGGCACAATCGGGACACGCGCAAACGTGACCGACGACATCTGTCGTCATGCCGTGCCAATAATAGTCTCGCTGCAGCGTCAATAGGGTTTTCTGCACCCCCAGATGTAAAAGTGTATCACAATGCAGAGATCTAATCAATTCGTACCGCAATGACGCCGGTACAACGAGACGCCAGCGTTCCTGTATCCCTTCCCTCCACATCAGCAACCCATCTTGGAGAGCAGTTTCCGGTACACCACCCGCACCGAGTCCCTTACTTGCCTTCTCCGTTTGCTTTCGTAACGTCACCAAGGAATTATCCAACATCTGCTCCCGAATCCACACAGACCTCGGGAGACACAAAATCCCATCAGCCGGTCCCCCATCAACTGGTCCCGGTGTAAGCGGAGTTTCAAGAACATCCACCGCCAGCGTGACAGGCTGAGGGGGGAGCTGAATCAGTCCACACCTATGCGTCCCCGACGCACACGCGCAAGGGGATTTTTGCGGCAACCTGGAAAGTGCGTCCGCATTAGCGTGACGCACACCCTTCCGATGATGAATTTGGAAGGAAAATTCTTGCAGCGTGTCCAGCCACCTCGCCAATTGTCCGGATGGCTGGTCCATCTTAAGTGCATACTGCAAGGCCGCATGGTCCGTGCGGACAATAAACGACCGACCGTACAGATACGGTCGAAATTGGCGGAGAAAAAAAACAATGGCCAAAAGTTCCCTGCGAGTGACGCAGTAGCGGGTCTCCGCGGGCGACAAAACCCGACTCCCATACGCCACAACGCGCTCAACTCCACCTTTCGACTGGGACAACACCGCCCCAATACCAGTGTCACTTGCATCCGTATCCAGAATGAAAGGATGTTCAAAATCCGGATAATCCAACGTCGGTGCAGTAGCCAGTAAATCGCGCAGGCTCCGAAACGCCGCCTCCTCCGGCGGTCCCCAAGCAAATTTGTGTCCCTTCCCAGTAAGGAGATGCAAAGGCCTCGCGATAGTAGCAAAATTCGGAACAAACCTCCGATAATACGAGGCGAACCCCAAAAACCGACGCACATCACCCACCGTGGCCGGGGTTGCCCAATCACGGACACACGCAGTTTTCTCCGGATCCGTGGCCACCCCGTCCGCACTAACAATATGTCCCAAGTATCGAACGGAGTGTTGCAGTAGGTGACATTTCTTTGGCTTGAATTTCAATTTAGCAGAACGCATTCTGGTGAATACAGCCTCCAACCGCAGTAAATGCTCATCAAATGTGCGGCTGAAGACAATAATATCATCTAAATAAATCAGACATGTCTCCCACTGCAACCCCGTTAATACCAACTCCATCAACCTCTGAAAAGTGGCAGGGGCCGCATTCAACCCCATCGGAAGACAGTTAAATTGGAATAACCCCTGCGGCGTACGGAAAGCAGTCTTTTCTCGCGAGGGCTCGTCAAGGGGGAGCTGCCAGAAGCCCGAAGAGAGATCTAGCGTTGAAAAAAACTTAGCCCCTGACAAGGCGTCGAGAGAATCGTCCATACGCGGCAGGGGATGCGTATCTGCCACCGACACTTTATTCACCTTACGAAAATCCACACAAAATCGCAATTTACCATCCTTCTTTTTAACCAACACAACAGGCGCGCCCCACGGGCTATTAGACGGAGATATAATATCCGCTTTCAACATGTCATCCACTGCCCCTCGAACATGCTCACGCTCAGCCGGACTCATCCGACGCGAGTTCAAGCGGATAGGTGCAGCGTCCCCTGTGTCGATATGATGATAAAGCAGCGAGGTGCGTCCCAAGTCCAAATCGTCGGAGCTAAACACATCCGAATAACTCGATAATAATTTATGAATCGCACAACGCTGTTCGCCGGAAAGGGCCGAATTTTCCCCACACAATTCAGCGATCCAACGATCATCCACTCCTCCATCGTGTGAAACACCACCCACCAGCCCTCCGTCCGGCAGATCACTCTGAGCCGTAAACGCCGTGGTGGCATGTGCCACAACGGTACCAGCCGGCACACACACGCTTTCAGTACTCGCATTAAGCACCTGCAAAAACGGCCGCTGATCTGGACGGACAATAGTTTGCGCCCCCACTAGCGCCAATCCGCCCGTAACAGCGGCGGACGGCGACAGCAAAATCCCAAAAGCATCCTGCCGACCCGGAATCGGCTTCCGATATCGTAAGGGAATGAGCATCTGCGAGCCAGGTGGAATATCAACCGAAACTTCCGATAACGCCTGCACCTGGGCGACAGGAGCCGGTCGCCCCCAGGCGGACTGTAAAAATGCCAATTTCCGGCCCCCCAGTAGTTCAATGCAATTTTCATTGATTCGAATTAGAATGGGCATCTTAGCCAAAAAATCAGTACCCAACAGGCAAGGAACCGCCAGGGACCTCGAAATTAACACAACGCCCGAGGCCGAGACTCCCCCGATAGAAATGTTAGCGTCCACCTGGCCCACGATGCCCATACTACCCCCGTTTGCAGCGATGCAGGAAGCGTAAGCCGGCCTAACGGCCCCCGGTGGGATGTTCAAAAGATGGAATATCACATCCGAAATAATGGTCGCGGACGCACCGGAATCCACCAAAATGCGTACGTCCACCTCTTGGATCGACCCAGGTACAGTGGACGAACCGGTAGCGGCCGCGACAACCCGCCGAGCCAGCTTACGCCACTGCGTTATCGAGCGACAAGGCGCAGACACTGGCCTCCCGTATGTAACAACATCCGCGTCGCACAACAACGGCGATGAGTGAGGTGTCGGGCCTTGCCGGGTGTCTGGTGCGCACCGACTTGCCTGTGCTGGAGGATCTTTCTTTGGAGCGTCCGCTGTCGAGGCCTCCTGCTGGGGCGGACCCGGAACACGGGCCCAGCAGTCCCTGGCATAATGGCCCCGACGCCTCGCAGCGGAAGCACTCGACGTCGGTGCGGCGCGCAGCGGGCACCCCGTCCCGACGCGGCCGCACCGGCGGCGCGGCCCGCGGCCCCGCCCGCTTTGGGCCGGCCACGGAGCAGAGGCAGCCGACAACTCCTTCTGGCCGCTCCCATCCAGCACGTACACGGCCTTTGTAGGGTCCCACCCTACGGCACCCCCTTCGACGATAGGACCACCCATCCACGCCGTGACCTGTTTCCAGCGGCGGAGATTAAACTGGGCGTCCAGACACTTAGCTGCGGCCCGGGACGTGAGCTTTTCATGACCGCACGCCGGCATAGGAATGCCAAGATCTCGGGACAACTCCAACATCTTCCCCAGGATGAGAGGTTCCAGCAGGTCAGGCTCCGTCTCCGGGTAAGCGGCCATAGCAAGTTCCAACACGGCGCCCCTATACGCCACCGGTGACTCCTCAGGTGCGCGTTGCCGTTGCACGAATCGGCGATGGGCGTCATCCGGTGGCTCGTACGCGTCCGCCATTTCATCGAACACCCCTCGCAGAGTCTTCTTCTTCGCAGCTTTTATGGAGCGAAAAAACGAACGGATTCATCATCAAGAAGAGTCGGAAGCACCTCCAGTGCCTCAGCGTCCGTCCATCTCGCTGTACGTACCGCCGCCAAAATCTACAGGCGAACGCACTCCATCGCCACCGATGGAGAATTCTTTGACGGTTGTTAGGTGACGACTGCGACTCCTTGGCTTGCTTCCTTCCGCCGCTGACTCCTCCGGTGGTAAATTCAACAAGGCGTCGCAACGCGGTGTCGACAAGATGGCGGCCGACCGTCGCGGCGGTCCCAAAATGGCGGCTTCCCGCTTTCCGTGGTGCGCCACGCCCAAGATGGCGTCTTCGCGCCGCGTGGCCGATGGCGGCGCCATCGAAGACGACCCGGGCTCCTGCCGATCACCACCATCACCTTCCAACGCCGCCCTTGGCGTGACAAGGTCACACAACTGTGTGATGACGTTTTTGAGAGTTACCAGTTGCTCCGCCATCTGGGTCCATCTTAAATCTGCGTCCTTTGGAGCAGATGGGTCCGACGACGCGGCAACCTCCTCGACACCCGGACCCTCACGGATCTCTTCCTCTGCCGAAGTCAAGCCGACTGCAGGAGGAAGATCGTCGTCGTCGGAAGATGAAGCCGACGCCGGAGATGGAATATTCTTTTTCCTCAATTGTTTCGCCATGCCGTTTCACTTCTGACTCCAGTGTAATAAAAGGACTCAGACGCTTCTCTCTGACTTTGTGTCCTTTATTGGGTTCTTGTCTTCTCCCACACGGCACTCTCTTATAGACACTGTATTTGTAGCCCCCGGCTGCTATCGCTATTGTAGCCTCCTTCCTCTCCCCGCAGACTCTCTCCTTTCTCTATTGTAACCTCCGTCCTCTCCCTGCAGACTCGCTGCTGACTCCCTATGCAGATCCCCGCTGCTTACTCTATATGCAGGACCCTCTGGCTGCTACTCCGTGTGCAGACCCGCTGCTGACTCCGTAGGCAGCCCCGCTGCTGACTGCAGCCTCCTCGCTGCTTCGGGTCGGTCACCGCTGGCCGACGGTGCCGATCCTCGCTCCCTCGTGTCCGTGGCGATCTCGCCACACTCCGCTTTCGCCCTTCGTGGCCTCTCTCGTTCCTGGTCCCCCGTCACTCCCCCTCCTCTTCCGGTTCCCCTCCCTCTATAGCTTAACCCCTCTCCCCCCACGTGACCTAACTCCTCCCTCATGACGTCACCTCCGGAGGCCGTATTACGCCCGCATTACACTTAGAACCGTGCAAATCTTTCGGTCGTTTTTAACCCACTTCCCGTGATCCAATCGAGCTGACATTTTCCACACAGACTCGTTGTGGCCAGACAATTATTGTTCGTGAAAAGAAATTCCAAATTAACACTTTTTAGGCAAAAATGTTTTTTTTTACATATATTCAAATAGAACGCATTCATGGCTTTGGCTGAACGTCAGAGTGTAAGAGCCCAGAGCGTAACCCCTCCACAGGCCGTGGCGGAGTAGCGCAGTTGGTAGCGCCCTCGCTTCCCATGCCAAAGGTCGCGGGATCGATCCCTGCGTCCTCCACAGGCGTATATATTTTTAAATCCTTTATATTAAGTTCGCTTGCTTGCTTGCTTGCTTGCGTGCTTGCGTGCTTGCTTGCTTGCTTAGGACCGTGCAAATCTTTCAGTCGTTTTTTAACCCACTTCCCGTGATCCAATCGAGCTGACATTTTCCACACATACTCGTTGTGCCAGACAATTAATGTTCGTGAAAAAAAATTCCCAAAATGTTACACTTTTTAGGCAAAAAAAAAATATTGTATATATATTAAAATAGAACTCATTCATCGCTTTGACTGAATGTCACAGTATAAGGGCCCAGAGCGTAACTCCTCCACAGGCCGTGGCGGAGTAGCGCAGTTGGTAGCGCCCTCGCTTCCCATGCCAAAGGTCGCGGGATCGATCCCCGCGTCCTCCACAGGCGAATATATTTTTAAATCCTTTATATTAAGTTCGCTGCCACGCATATAAAGGATTTATAGTGAAAAAACTTTGTTTTTACGGGTTATACTTATTTTTTTATATAAGACGTCATGTTTGCATTGACCACAATACCTGCGGTCGGAATGCAAACAAAAAAACACAACTCTGATAATGTATGCACTGTCCTTGAAGTTGATTGGTCCCACACCCGAGACAGCTTTCCTTAGAGCCTAGTCTCACACGGTGTTGGACCAGATGACGCCAAAAGGCGCACAACTCAAAGACAATGCACCATCAGAGTATGAGAGCTCGGGGTAAGCATTTACACCATTGGAACCTCATTTGCCAGAAGAAAAAATATGATAATAGTTTTTTTACCCTTTTATCTGGCAACAAAACTGACACCTTTTTTTTTACAAGGAGTCATGTTGCATTGATCACAATACCTGCGGTCGGAATGCAAACAAAAAACATAACTCTGATAATGTATAAGCACTGTCCTTGAAATTGATTGGTCCACACCCGAGACAGCTTTCCTTAGAGCCTAGTCTCACATGGTGTTGGACCAGATGACGCCAAAAGGCGCACAACCGTACTAGTAATGGCAGAACTCCACGACTCCAGGAAGTGGGCCCGAAGCTTGCCATAACGTCAGTGGCCGTGGAGATTTACAGGCAACGTGAGTTGAGCGTGGACAATTAGAGCCAAGCCGAAACATAGCATGTAAAAAATATGGTTTACAAATTTTTTATGCAATGCAGATTCTGACGTATGGTAATCAATCCAGATTCTGACGTATTGGTCATCAATGCAGATTATGACCTATTAATCATCAATACAGATTATAACGTATTGACATTCAATGCAGATTGTGACGTATTTGATCAATGCAGATTCTGCCGTATTAATCATCAATACAGATTATAACGTATTGATCGTCAATGCAGATTATGACGTATGAATAATAAATAATGATTTTGATGTATTGATAATCAATAAATATTCTGACGTATTGATCATCAATGAATATTCGATTTGATCGTCAATAAAGATTCTGACGTCATTAGTGATTAATTTAGCTCAAATGCCATTGGTCCGCGGCGTGCGGGAAGTGGGAGGGGTGACATGACGCCACGGGTGATATGGACGTGACGTGACGTCACTGGCGGTCGGTGGGATTACGTGACGTCACGAGCGGTGGGGAGGTATTGACATGACATCACGGGGTGGTAGAGGTGACGTGACGTCACTAGTGGCAGAGGTGACGTCACCGCTCGGATAGTTTGAATCGAGACGCGGCCGCGCGTTTTCCCCCGCGGTTTTGAGCATCCCCTCAGAGTTCCCACAGAACCGCGATTATTAAGTTCATTAAACGTAACACCTTCTTATTATATACGTGTGTAAGGACATATATAAGGACGATTAAAGCAATTAAGTGGCCGTGAAAAGTCGCTCGCTC
>NW_026890941.1:0-51183 GCF_015708825.2 Lethenteron reissneri
TGAAGGTGTACGTGTGCTTGCGGAGGAGCTGAAGCTTCTCGGCCGGCACGGGCAGCTCGCTGAGGATGTGCTCCAAGTAGTCGTGCGGCGTTACGGCAGCCAAGTCCCATCTCAGCCGGCACAGCACCAGTCGCTCCATGTCCTGCCAGACGTGGAAGAAGACGCAAGAAGGCGTTACAGCTGGCTCTGCCGATGTTTCATCCGGTGCCCCCCACCCACCCACCCACCCCCGAAGCGCCGATTTTTTAAATCCTTTATATTAAGTTCGCTTGCTTGCGTGCTTGCTTAGGACCGTGCAAATCTTTCGGTCGTTTTTTTAACACACTTCCCGTGATCCAATCGAGCTGACATTTTGCACACAGACTCGTTGTGCGTGACAATTTTCGTGAATTTTTCCCCCAAAATTTTACACTGTTTAGGGAATTTTTTAAATCCTTTATATTAAGTTCGCTTGCTTGCGTGCTTGCTTAGGACCGTGCAAATGTTTCGGTCGTGTTTTAACCCACTTCCCGTGATCCAATCGAGCTGACATTTTGCACACAGACTCGTTGTGCGTGACAATGCATTTTCCTGAAAAAAAATTCCTAAATTTTACACTTTTTAGGGAGAAATTTTTTAATATTTAATTACCAATTGTTTAATGCTGCGAGACAATCATCTGACCCATAGGTGGCAGCCATCTCAAGCCAGAGGACGAGATGACTCTAGCCGCTCCGATGCCACGCATATAAAGGATTTATAGTGAAAAACTTTGTTTTTACGGGTTAATTTTTTGACAATTTATTCTTTTCGAGGAAGAGCGCGCAGGACTGTGCGAGGACGTCGGAAGATGGCGGTTTCATATAATTTCTTTCAAGTTCCAACGGCTAATATTGTAACAGAGCGGAATCATTATAAGCTCACTAAATGGAAGAATTAGACTATTGGAACCTCATTTGCCAGCAGCAAAATATGATCATTGGTTTTTTATTCCCTTTTATCTGGCAACAAAACTGACACCTTTTTTTACAAGAAGTCGTGGTTTGCATTGACCGCAATACCTTGCAGTCGTAATGCAAACAAAAACGACAACTCTGATAATGTATGCACTGTCCTTGAAGTTGATTGGTCCACACCCGAGACAGCTTTCCTTAGAGCCTAGTCTCACATGGTGTTGGACCAGATGATGCCAAAAGGCGCACAACTCAAAGACAATGCACCATCAGAGTATGAGAGCTCGGGGTAAGCATTTACACCATTGGAACCTCATTTGCCAGTAGCAAATATGATAATTGTTTTTTACCCTTTTATCTGGCAACAAAACTGACACCTTTTTTTACAAGGAGTCATGTTTGCATTGACCACAATACCTGCGGTCGGAATGCAAAGAAAAACACAACTCTGATAATGTACGCACTGTCCTTGACGTTGATTGGTCCACACCCGAGACAGCTTTCCTGGAGCCTAGTCTCACATGGTGTTGGACCAGATGACGCCAAAGGCGCACAACTCAAAGACAACGCACCATCAGAGTATGAGAGCTCGGGGTAAAGCATTTACACCATTGGAATCTCATTGGCCAGTAGCAAATATGAGCATTGTTTTTTACCCTTTTATCTGGCAACAAACTTGTCAGATAAAAGGGTCAGTGCATATATTATCAGAGTTGTGTTTGTTGTTTGCTTTCCGACCGCAGGTATTGTGGTCAATGCAAATATGACTCCTTGTAACAAAAAAGGTGTCAGTTTGTTGCTGGAAAAATTAGGTCTTATGGCTGTAGAAAATTAGTAAACAGAGCAGGGAAAAGGGGAATTGAAAAGCCGCTTTGTGTGGTCGGGTTTCAAATCTCGTCACCAGCAGCTCTTGGAGTCTGATGGAGTTGTCCGTGTAGGTGCACAGCTTTTCGGCGGTCAGGTGGATCGTTTCTCGGAGCTTGGAAGCCAGGAACATGCACGCGGCTCCGAGTAATTGAAGGTGGCTTTTTTTGGTCGGCATCACGGCCAAATACCGGTCCAAATAATTCATTGCCAAGGTGAAGACCTCCTCTTCGCACCGCTGGTCTTCACATACCTACGACAAAGTTGCGCGCCGAAAAGGGAAAAACAACACGCGACTCCGGTTAAAAAAGGAGATCTTTTGTTTTTGCAAATACAAAACGGCAATCAATAACGTTGTGTAGTCTTCTTGGTTCTTTCGGTAAAGTCACGCAGAAGGGAAATAATAAAATAATAAAAATAAAACATATTTTCTTTAATGAAAAATTCTCACGACGTTTCGGCAAGCAGCCGTCCTCAGGTGAAGAACAGGTCTGTCGGGAAAGACAGCGTCTGAATGAAACACCACCAGGCTTGGCAGCGTATATTAAGCTGGGTTGGAGGGGGAAGAGCGCCTTGACAAAGGGAATTTGCATATCAAGAGGAATTTAGCATATTTATGGGAAATGCAGCTTTAAATCGAAATTAACGTTGTGTAGCTTAACATGTGCAGCATAAATTCAAGATGTTGCAAACCCCAAGTGAGATAACCAAGCGTGTATATTACACGCACACCACATATGCAAAGTGTATACATATTTTCAAGCAAAACCTTGGATTGCGAGTAAACTTGGTCTGCGAGTGTTTTGCAAGACGAGCAACATTTTTAAAAATAAATATTAATTTGATAAACGAGGCGAGTGGTCTTGCAATACGAGTAGTACATGTAGTGTACGCTTTGTCTGCAGAACGTCACGTGATCACAACTGATGAACGAGTGCTTTGGATTACAAGCGAACGAATTATGCTCAAAATCCAAGGTTTTACTGTATTTAATGTTGGCTTTTGTTGTTGTTGTCGTTGTCGCAAGATGCATTCAAGCGACAGTGTTAAGCGATGACACGAGAGAAAGATTGGTAAGCGCTGGTAACAGCAACAGGGGCTTGTCCCTGGCAGAAGAGAGACGGTCCCTGAATTCCTGAGACACGTTCGCTCCGAAATGAATTCAGGTCACAGTCGCAACAATCGGGCCAACCAAAGTGGGGGGGGTTGGTGGGTTGGTGGTGCGTGGGGTGGGACCCTGACCCCTGACCCCCACTCTTTGTGTGTGTGGGGTGGTGTGGTGAGACCCTGACCCCCCCCCACCCAGCCCCACCCTCCATCCCCACCCTCCCCTCTCCTCCAACCCCCCACCCAGCCCCAGCCCCTCCCCACCCTCCCCACCCAGCTCCACCCTCCCCTCCCCCACCCAGCCCCACCCTCCCCACCTAGCCCCTCCCCCACCCAGCCCCACCCTCTCTTCTCCACCCAGCTCAACCCTCCCCATCCAAGCCCCCTCCCCACCCAGCCCAACCCCTCCCCTTCCTCCAACCCCCCACCCAGCCCAGCCCCTCCCCACCCGCCCCACCCCACCCTCCCATCCAGCCCCTCCCCACGCAGGCCCCTCCCACCCTCCCCCACCCCTCCCCACCCAGCCCAACCCCTCACACCCCCTACCCAGCCCCACCCAGCCCCTCCCTCCCTCCCCACCCAGCCCCTCCCTGCACGACGGACACAATAATCCCCTGTGGGCTGGTGTAACCAGGAGGTTCCTACCGGTACCAGGTTGTTTTTTTATCCTTTTGAGTTCAACGGAGATGCAAACCACGCCGTGTTTGCTGCACTGTCTGTAGCTGTGTGTGTGCGTGTGTAGCCACTAATGTTGACAACGCACTAACCAGCGCACACACACAGTACATCACTAACACACACACAGTACATCACTAACACACACACAGTACATCACTAACACACACACAGTACATCACTAACACACACACAGTACATCACTAACACACACACAACATCACTAACACACACACAGTACATCACTAACACACACACAGTACATCACTACACACACACAGTACATCACTAACACACACACAGTACATCACTAACACACACACAGTACATCACTAACACACACACAGTACATCACTAACACACACACAGTACATCACTAACACACACACAGTACATCACTAACACACACAGTACATCACTAACACACACAGTACATCACTAACCACACACAGTACATCACTAACACACCACTACATCACTAACACACACACAGTACATCACTAACCCACAGACACAACATCACTAACACACCAGTACATCACTAACACACACACAGTACATCACTAACACACACACAGTACATCACTAACACACACACAGTACATCACTAACACACACAGTACATCACTAACACACACACAGTACATCACTAACACACACAGTACATCACTAACACACACACAGTACATCACTAAACACACACAGTACATCACTAACACACACACAGTACATCACTAACACACACACAGTACATCACTAACACACCACAGTACATCACTAACACACACACAGTACATCACTAACACACACACAGTACATCACTAACCACACACAGTACATCACTAACACACACACAGTACATCACTAACACAACACAGTACATCACTAACACACACCAGTACATCACTAACACACACACAGTACATCACTAACACACACACAGTACATCACTAACACACACACAGTACATCACTAACACACACACAGTAAATCACTAACACACACACAGTACATCACTAACACACACACAGTACATCACTAACACACACACAGTACATCACTAACACACACACAGTACATCACTAACACACACACAGTACATCACTAACACACACACAGTACATCACTAACACACACACAGTACATCACTAACACACACACAGTACATCACTAACACACACACAGTACATCACTAACACACACACAGTACATCACTAACACACACACAGTACATCACTAACACACACACAGTACATCACTAACACACACACAGTACATCACTAACACACACACAGTACATCACTAACACACACACAGTACATCACTAACACACACACAGTACATCACTAACACACACACAGTACATCACTAACACACACACAGTACATCACTAACACACACACAGTACATCACTAACACACACACAGTACATCACTAACACACACACAGTACATCACTAACACACACACAGTACATCACTAACCACACACAGTACATCACTAACACACACACAGTACATCACTAACACACACACAAACACGTGTTCACGTTCACAATTAACGACGCGCATATTTTATTTCACGTTACCTGCATCTACAGTATACAGACATTAACTATGTACACTCGCGGCAAATATGTACACGTGCACACACAGACAAAGATCCCCCGTGTAGCCTTAACAGACTGTAGGGGCAAGTGCTGTTAGCGAGTAGCACCTATGAAGGCCGGAACGGTACACGAGGGGGTGGGTGGCCAGCACCACGCCCGACCGCCTTTGTCTCCCCAGTGGCGATATTTACACACCGCACCAAGTACTCATTTGAGGCTGAGTCGACCTAGGGGAGGCCCAGGACCGGTTCAGATAATCGTCACTGGTGTTGGCCGTGAGCGCTATGAACCCACTCACCCCCCCCACTCACTCAACCCCCCCACTCACCCACTCACCAACTCACCCACCCACTCACTCACCCCCTCACCCACCCACTCACTCTCCCCCACTCACCCACCCACTCACCCCCCACTCACCCCCCCTCTCACCCCCCCCACCCACTCCCCCCCACTCACCCACTCACTCACCCCCCCTCTCACCCACCCACTCACTCCCCCAGACTCACCCCCCCCCCTCTCACCCACCCACTCACTCCCCCTCACTCACCCACTCACCCACCCTCTCACCCACCCACTCACTCCCCCTCACTCACCCACTCACCCACCCTCTCACCCACCCACTCACCCACCCATTCACCCACCCACTCACCCACCCATTCACCCACTCACTCACCCCCCCACTCACCCTCCCACTCACCCCCCCACTCACCCCCCCTCTCACCCACCCACTCACCCACCCATTCACCCACTCACTCACCCCCCCACTCACCCTCCCACTCACCCCCCCACTCACCCCCCCTCTCACCCACCCACTCACCCACCCATTCACCCACTCACTCACCCCCCCACTCACCCTCCCACTCACCCCCCCACTCACCCCCCCTCTCACCCACCCACTCACCCACCCATTCACCCACTCACTCACCCCCCCACTCACCCACCCACTCACTCCCCCACTCACCCCCCCTCTCACCCACCCACTCACCCACCCATTCACCCACTCACTCACCCCCCACTCACCCTCCCACTCACCCCCCCACTCACCCCCCCTCTCACCCACCCACTCACCCACCCATTCACCCACTCACTCACCCCCCACTCACCCACCCACTCACCGTCCCACCCACTCACTCACCCTACTGATGGTGGTGGTGATAGTGATGATGATGGTGGTGATAGTGATTGTGGTGGTGATAGTGATGATGTGGTGGTGATAGTGATGATGATGTGGTGATAGTGATGATGATGGTGGTGGTGATAGTGATGATGATAGTGATGATGATATGATGTGATGATGATGGTGGTGGTGATGATGATGTTGGTGGTGATAGTGATGATGTTGGTGGTGATAGTGATGATGATGGTGGTGGTGATAGTGATGATAGTGATGATGATTATGATAGTGATGATGATGGTGGTGGTGATGATGATGGTGGTGATAGTGATGATGATGATGATTATGATAGTGATGATTATGATAGTGATGTTGGTGGTGATAGTGATGATGATGATGGTGGTGATAGTGATGATTATGATAGTGATGATGGTGGTGGTGGTGATAGTGATGATTATGATAGTGACGATTATGATAGTGATGATGATGGTGATAGTGATGATTATGATAGTGATGATGTTGGTGGTGATGATAGTGATGATTATGATAGTGATGATTATGATAGTGATGATGATGATAGTGATGTTGATGATGGCGATGATGTTGGTGGCGATGATGACGTTGATGACACCACGCTACCTCCAGCATCCACGTGGCGAGCGTCCTTCTCATGAAGGGCTGGATGTCGGTCTGCACGCCGCACTTGAAGTACGACGCCCTGGGCACGTATCGCTCCTCCAAGCTCAGCAAGTTGGACAAAACCCTCTTGTCGTGCAGGAGGTGGGGATCTACTAAAGCCCTCTTGATGCCAGCTGCCTCGCCACACATCAACTCCATTCCTTCTGGGGTCGTGGGGGGCCCTTTTCGTTACAAGGTGGTGGTGGTGGGGGGCGGGTTGGTTGATGGTGGACTGTCCCTTCTTCTGCAGCTCCAAGAATGATTTTTTTTTTACACGAAAGATTAAATATTGTAGGAGTCTGAGAAATCGTCGTGGATTTCAAATGGTCGGTTTGAAATGTAACAGCAGCTGCAGCAGCTGCAGTATTGATGCTCTTACTGGTGTACAACACGTGTTCGTCTGTTCTCAGAAAACTGCCGCTCTTGATTTTGCCTTACAGTCATATATTAGTGCTAAGTTCACTTTAACGTCTTCTCAGTTACTTACGTTTCGTTTTGCTGTTCCCGTTATAAAAAAAAACTTGCAATGATTACCAGCTTCTACACCACACGCGTGTTACTTTATTATGACAATAATCTCATCTGCCAACGCACGCAACATTCAAGGCTTGCTGCTGTACACTGTTTGTCACGCTGCACACAAGTTCTTTGCTCTGACCGGCAAAACATCTGCGGCTAAAGTAAATAAATATATAAAACCTTCATCATTAATATGAATACAGTTGACCTAGCAACAAGGGAGTGACGGCGATTGGCTGTGTTGTTGTTGTTCTTGCTTTGCGCCAAAGTAGTTCAAGTTCATGTACAGTAGTAGGTACAAGCCCTGTGAGCCATTCGGCTCTTGAATCGGGTGCAACCGCAACAAACAAAAAAACATCTTAAAGTGAATGTGCGACTAAGTTTAAACAGAAAATCCAAGAAAAGACAGCAAAATATTGCAGAGAAAGCACCGTTACACACCAACACTGTGCAAACATCCCAGTGGGATGCAAGTCAAACAACAACAACAACAACCACAAGACAACTTAGATTAAGGCCATCAGTCTAACTCTGTACTACAACAACAACACAAACATGGATAAACCAATACACTTTTCGAAATCACCAAAATAAAGCCATGAAAGCAATGAAACAGTGCAGGTCATAGGAACTGTGACGGAGTTTTCACAATAAACTTCATAAACAACACGTACCAGCAGAACCTGCAGCCACAGCTGCTGCTGCTGCACGAGTCTCTCCACTACAGCAGCAGCAGCAGGAGCAGCAGTCGCAGAATTATAATTTCTCAATGCACCTTTAAGATCAGCGCACTAAATCAAAACACAGGTCATACTTTGATTTAAAGCTTTCGTGACTGCAGCGATTCATCTTCTTGGTTCTTTCGGTAAAGTCACGTAGAAGGGAAGTAATAAAATAATAAAAATAAAATAATTCTCACGACGTTTCGGCCACAACGCAAGCAGCCGTCCTCAGATGAAGACCAGGTCTGTCGGGGAGACAGCGTCTGAATGCTTCCCTTCTACTTGACTTTAGCGAAAGAACCAAGAAGACAGGTCATACTTTGAGGCCACTGAATATCAGTGACAGCTCGGGGTGTACAACTCCTCTAGAGCAGCTTTGAGTGATGAAGCAGTCGTTGTTACGCGCTTACATGGCTCACAAGACGACTTGTTGTGGTTTATATTTTGTCTAAACGTTGCTTCTTGTTGTCATCTTGACGCGGGGTTCTAAGAGACGCGAAGGATGTTGGTGTTTTGCGATAGAAATAAATGAACTGCGTGGCGCCCAGCGTGGGGCTCGAACCCGCGACCCCGAGACGCCGCCGCGTGCCACGCGCCACCCGCTGAGCTCGCCGCGCGCTGGGGACTCAGCTCGCCAAGTCGCCTCCTCGTGTAGCCACCACTCGCGTTCACTCGCTACACACCGTGTCGAGAATGACATGGAATTGGCTATTATCATTGTTCTTGAAGAGTGTAGTGAACAATATGGAGACACTTGGGGTTTTTAAATCCTTTATATTAAGTTTGCTTGCTTGCGTGCTTGCTTATGTAATAAAAGGACTCAGACGCTTCTCTCTGACTTCGTGTCCTTTATTGGGTTCTTGTCTTCTCCCACACGGCACTCTCTTATAGACACTGTATTTGTAGCCCCGGCTGCTATCGCTATTGTAGCCTCCTTCCTCTCCCCGCAGACTCTCTCCTTTCTCTATTGTAACCTCCGTCCTCTCCCTGCAGACTCGCTGCTGACTCCCTATGCAGATCCCCGCTGCTTACTCTATATGCAGACCCTCTTGGCTGCTACTCCCTGTGCAGACCCGCTGCTGACTCCGTAGGCAGCCCCGCTGCTGACTGCAGCCTCCTCGCTGCTTCGGGTCGGTCACCGCTGGCCGACGGTGCCGATCCTCGCTCCCTCGTGTCCGTGGCGATCTCGCCACACTCCGCTTTCGCCCTTCGTGGCCTCTCTCGTTCCTGGTCCCCCGTCACTCCCCCTCCTCTTCCGGTTCCCCTCCCTCTATAGCTTAACCCCTCTCCCCCCCACGTGACCTAACTCCTCCCCTCATGACGTCACCTCCGGAGGGCCGTTTACGCCCGCATTACATCACCCTCCCCCATCGAGAAAATCCAGCCGACCTCGGCTGAAATGCAACTTGACAAGCAATGCGGGTGTAAAGGACCGACACGTAAAAAGACACGAAGCATGCAACAACAATATAACAAGAACACAACACAACACAATTTAACGAAACGTGAGGGATTTCGAGCGAGTACGGGTAGCCGGGCCGTCCCGGACGGTCGGCAGCCCACCCGCCGAGCGGGAACGTGGCAGGGTTTTAAGGGCGACAGGAGCAAGTTCATCCGCCGCCATTGAAGGGCCGCCACCGTCCCGGTTGCGTTCAGAGACGTCCCGTAATCGCGTCCGCGGAGGGACAGGAAGAGCTGCAGGTCCCGTAGTTTCTGTGGCTCCGGTCGGCATCCCACGAGCGGAACGTCCTCCCTCCTGCGGCGTCACGGCCGGCTTGTCTGTAAGGGGTACGACAGGCGCTCTTGCAAGGTCAGCATGCACAGGCAAGGGCGAGTCGGCAGCAACAGACCCCGGCAAGGCAACCTCGGGAGATGACGCTTCCGGTCGCGGGGCAATGTACGGTTCAACCGGGATGTATGCACGAACCAGCGCCGCGAACCAACCCGAACCCGCGCCGACTGAGGGTTGGGAACCTCAATGAGGCGGACCGGACCTTGCCATGGTTTATGTAATTTAGGAGAGGTACCTGGCCGCACCTGTGGGCAATGAAGCCAGGCAAGGTCCCCCGTTTTCCAGGGGCACTCCCCCTTTGAACGTCGAGCACACCGCTCATTCCTGGCCTGAGCTTTGGCCGTAGCCATGCGGGCCCTTTCCCTCGCCGCAGTGACACGGCGAACGTTGTCCTGAATATACTCAGGAAGAGGCTTAACAGGTCCCCTCGCACCGGTTCCCAACTGCTCAGTAATCGGCGGAACATTTTCCCGGCCGTACATAAGAAAGAACGGCGAGTATCCAGTAGCCGCATGCGGCATCATGCGATACGCCGAAAGCACCCCAGGGATATGCAAATCCCAATCAGCTTGATTTTCCCCGATTGTATGGCACAGCATGGCGGACAGGGTCCGATTTAACCGTTCCACCATACCATCCGTTTGTGGGTGGTAGGGGGATGTCCGTATCTTTTTAGTTCCAAGAGCCGCACACACCTCCCCCAACAATTTAGACGAAAAATTTCGGCCTTGATCTGTAAGGAGCCTCTCCGGCGCCCCCTTGTCCATTACATACCCAAATAGAAAGGCGTCAGTGATAGACGCCGCTGACTGGTCAGGCAAAGGCCAGGCCATCGGCCAGCGGGAGAGGTACTCCACCCCCACCAGTAAATACTTATTTCCCCTAGCGGATGGCGGAAAGGGTCCCAAAATATCTAACGCCACCAGCTCATTAACTCGAGATACTTGAATCGATTGTATCGGCGGAACATATGGATGTTTAGGCGGCTTACGGCGGGCACAATCGGGACACGCGCAAACGTGACCGACGACATCTGTCGTCATGCCGTGCCAATAATAGTCTCGCTGCAGCGTCAATAGGGTTTTCTGCACCCCCAGATGTAAAAGTGTATCACAATGCAGAGATCTAATCAATTCGTACTGCAATGACGCCGGTACAACGAGACGCCAGCGTTCCTGTATCCCTTCCCTCCACATCAGCAACCCATCTTGGAGAGCAGTTTCCGGTACACCACCCGCACCGAGTCCCTTACTTGCCTTCTCCGTTTGCTTTCGTAACGTCACCAAGGAATTATCCAACATCTGCTCCCGAATCCACACAGACCTCGGGAGACACAAAATCCCATCAGCCGGTCCCCCATCAACTGGTCCCGGTGTAAGCGGAGTTTCAAGAACATCCACCGCCAGCGTGACAGGCTGAGGGGGGAGCTGAATCAGTCCACACCTATGCGTCCCCGACGCACACGCGCAAGGGGATTTTTGCGGCAACCTGGAAAGTGCGTCCGCATTAGCGTGACGCACACCCTTCCGATGATGAATTTGGAAGGAAAATTCTTGCAGCGTGTCCAGCCACCTCGCCAATTGTCCGGATGGCTGGTCCATCTTAAGTGCATACTGCAAGGCCGCATGGTCCGTGCGGACAATAAACGACCGACCGTACAGATACGGTCGAAATTGGCGGAGAAAAAAAACAATGGCCAAAAGTTCCCTGCGAGTGACGCAGTAGCGGGTCTCCGCGGGCGACAAAACCCGACTCCCATACGCCACAACGCGCTCAACTCCACCTTTCGACTGGGACAACACCGCCCCAATACCAGTGTCACTTGCATCCGTATCCAGAATGAAAGGATGTTCAAAATCCGGATAATCCAACGTCGGTGCAGTAGCCAGTAAATCGCGCAGGCTCCGAAACGCCGCCTCCTCCGGCGGTCCCCAAGCAAATTTGTGTCCCTTCCCAGTAAGGAGATGCAAAGGCCTCGCGATAGTAGCAAAATTCGGAACAAACCTCCGATAATACGAGGCGAACCCCAAAAACCGACGCACATCACCCACCGTGGCCGGGGTTGCCCAATCACGGACACACGCAGTTTTCTCCGGATCCGTGGCCACCCCGTCCGCACTAACAATATGTCCCAAGTATCGAACGGAGTGTTGCAGTAGGTGACATTTCTTTGGCTTGAATTTCAATTTAGCAGAACGCATTCTGGTGAATACAGCCTCCAACCGCAGTAAATGCTCATCAAATGTGCGGCTGAAGACAATAATATCATCTAAATAAATCAGACATGTCTCCCACTGCAACCCCGTTAATACCAACTCCATCAACCTCTGAAAAGTGGCAGGGGCCGCATTCAACCCCATCGGAAGACAGTTAAATTGGAATAACCCCTGCGGCGTACGGAAAGCAGTCTTTTCTCGCGAGGGCTCGTCAAGGGGGAGCTGCCAGAAGCCCGAAGAGAGATCTAGCGTTGAAAAAAACTTAGCCCCTGACAAGGCGTCGAGAGAATCGTCCATACGCGGCAGGGGATGCGTATCTGCCACCGACACTTTATTCACCTTACGAAAATCCACACAAAATCGCAATTTACCATCCTTCTTTTTAACCAACACAACAGGCGCGCCCCACGGGCTATTAGACGGAGATATAATATCCGCTTTCAACATGTCATCCACTGCCCCTCGAACATGCTCACGCTCAGCCGGACTCATCCGACGCGAGTTCAAGCGGATAGGTGCAGCGTCCCCTGTGTCGATATGATGATAAAGCAGCGAGGTGCGTCCCAAGTCCAAATCGTCGGAGCTAAACACATCCGAATAACTCGATAATAATTTATGAATCGCACAACGCTGTTCGCCGGAAAGGGCCGAATTTTCCCCACACAATTCAGCGATCCAACGATCATCCACTCCTCCATCGTGTGAAACACCACCCACCAGCCCTCCGTCCGGCAGATCACTCTGAGCCGTAAACGCCGTGGTGGCATGTGCCACAACGGTACCAGCCGGCACACACACGCTTTCAGTACTCGCATTAAGCACCTGCAAAAACGGCCGCTGATCTGGACGGACAATAGTTTGCGCCCCCACTAGCGCCAATCCGCCCGTAACAGCGGCGGACGGCGACAGCAAAATCCCAAAAGCATCCTGCCGACCCGGAATCGGCTTCCGATATCGTAAGGGAATGAGCATCTGCGAGCCAGGTGGAATATCAACCGAAACTTCCGATAACGCCTGCACCTGGGCGACAGGAGCCGGTCGCCCCCAGGCGGACTGTAAAAATGCCAATTTCCGGCCCCCCAGTAGTTCAATGCAATTTTCATTGATTCGAATTAGAATGGGCATCTTAGCCAAAAAATCAGTACCCAACAGGCAAGGAACCGCCAGGGACCTCGAAATTAACACAACGCCCGAGGCCGAGACTCCCCCGATAGAAATGTTAGCGTCCACCTGGCCCACGATGCCCATACTACCCCCGTTTGCAGCGATGCAGGAAGCGTAAGCCGGCCTAACGGCCCCCGGTGGGATGTTCAAAAGATGGAATATCACATCCGAAATAATGGTCGCGGACGCACCGGAATCCACCAAAATGCGTACGTCCACCTCTTGGATCGACCCAGGTACAGTGGACGAACCGGTAGCGGCCGCGACAACCCGCCGAGCCAGCTTACGCCACTGCGTTATCGAGCGACAAGGCGCAGACACTGGCCTCCCGTATGTAACAACATCCGCGTCGCACAACAACGGCGATGAGTGAGGTGTCGGGCCTTGCCGGGTGTCTGGTGCGCACCGACTTGCCTGTGCTGGAGGATCTTTCTTTGGAGCGTCCGCTGTCGAGGCCTCCTGCTGGGGCGGACCCGGAACACGGGCCCAGCAGTCCCTGGCATAATGGCCCCGACGCCCGCAGCGGAAGCACTCGACGTCGGTGCGGCGCGCAGCGGGCACCCCGTCCCGACGCGGCCGCACCGGCGGCGCGGCCCGCGGCCCCGCCCGCTTTGGGCCGGCCACGGAGCAGAGGCAGCCGACAACTCCTTCTGGCCGCTCCCATCCAGCACGTACACGGCCTTTGTAGGGTCCCACCCTACGGCACCCCCTTCGACGATAGGACCACCCATCCACGCCGTGACCTGTTTCCAGCGGCGGAGATTAAACTGGGCGTCCAGACACTTAGCTGCGGCCCGGGACGTGAGCTTTTCATGACCGCACGCCGGCATAGGAATGCCAAGATCTCGGGACAACTCCAACATCTTCCCCAGGATGAGAGGTTCCAGCAGGTCAGGCTCCGTCTCCGGGTAAGCGGCCATAGCAAGTTCCAACACGGCGCCCCTATACGCCACCGGTGACTCCTCAGGTGCGCGTTGCCGTTGCACGAATCGGCGATGGGCGTCATCCGGTGGCTCGTACGCGTCCGCCATTTCATCGAACACCCCTCGCAGAGTCTTCTTCTTCGCAGCTTTTATGGAGCGAAAAAAACGAACGGATTCATCATCAAGAAGAGTCGGAAGCACCTCCAGTGCCTCAGCGTCCGTCCATCTCGCTGTACGTACCGCCGCCAAAATCTACAGGCGAACGCACTCCATCGCCACCGATGGAGAATTCTTTGACGGTTGTTAGGTGACGACTGCGACTCCTTGGCTTGCTTCCTTCCGCCGCTGACTCCTCCGGTGGTAAATTCAACAAGGCGTCGCAACGCGGTGTCGACAAGATGGCGGCCGACCGTCGCGGCGGTCCCAAAATGGCGGCTTCCCGCTTTCCGTGGTGCGCCACGCCCAAGATGGCGTCTTCGCGCCGCGTGGCCGATGGCGGCGCCATCGAAGACGACCCGGGCTCCTGCCGATCACCACCATCACCTTCCAACGCCGCCCTTGGCGTGACAAGGTCACACAACTGTGTGATGACGTTTTTGAGAGTTACCAGTTGCTCCGCCATCTGGGTCCATCTTAAATCTGCGTCCTTTGGAGCAGATGGGTCCGACGACGCGGCAACCTCCTCGACACCCGGACCCTCACGGATCTCTTCCTCTGCCGAAGTCAAGCCGACTGCAGGAGGAAGATCGTCGTCGTCGGAAGATGAAGCCGACGCCGGAGATGGAATATTCTTTTTCCTCAATTGTTTCGCCATGCCGTTTCACTTCTGACTCCAGTGTAATAAAAGGACTCAGACGCTTCTCTCTGACTTTGTGTCCTTTATTGGGTTCTTGTCTTCTCCCACACGGCACTCTCTTATAGACACTGTATTTGTAGCCCCCGGCTGCTATCGCTATTGTAGCCTCCTTCCTCTCCCCGCAGACTCTCTCCTTTCTCTATTGTAACCTCCGTCCTCTCCCTGCAGACTCGCTGCTGACTCCCTATGCAGATCCCCGCTGCTTACTCTATATGCAGACCCTCTTGGCTGCTACTCCGTGTGCAGACCCGCTGCTGACTCCGTAGGCAGCCCCGCTGCTGACTGCAGCCTCCTCGCTGCTTCGGGTCGGTCACCGCTGGCCGACGGTGCCGATCCTCGCTCCCTCGTGTCCGTGGCGATCTCGCCACACTCCGCTTTCGCCCTTCGTGGCCTCTCTCGTTCCTGGTCCCCCGTCACTCCCCCTCCTCTTCCGGTTCCCCTCCCTCTATAGCTTAACCCCTCTCCCCCCCACGTGACCTAACTCCTCCCCTCATGACGTCACCTCCGGAGGGCCGTTTACGCCCGCATTACACTTAGAACCGTGCAAATCTTTCGGTCGTTTTTTAACCCACTTCCCGTGATCCAATCGAGCTGACATTTTCCACACAGACTCGTTGTGCCAGACAATTATTGTTCGTGAAAAGAAATTCCCAAAATTTAACACTTTTTAGGCAAAAATGTTTTTTTTTACATATATTCAAATAGAACGCATTCATGGCTTTGGCTGAACGTCAGAGTGTAAGAGCCCAGAGCGTAACCCCTCCACAGGCCGTGGCGGAGTAGCGCAGTTGGTAGCGCCCTCGCTTCCCATGCCAAAGGTCGCGGGATCGATCCCTGCGTCCTCCACAGGCGTATATATTTTTAAATCCTTTATATTAAGTTCGCTTGCTTGCTTGCTTGCTTGCGTGCTTGCGTGCTTGCTTGCTTGCTTAGGACCGTGCAAATCTTTCAGTCGTTTTTTAACCCACTTCCCGTGATCCAATCGAGCTGACATTTTCCACACATACTCGTTGTGCCAGACAATTAATGTTCGTGAAAAAAAATTCTAAAAATGTTACACTTTTTAGGCAAAAAAAAAATATTGTATATATATTAAAATAGAACTCATTCATCGCTTTGACTGAATGTCACAGTATAAGGGCCCAGAGCGTAACTCCTCCACAGGCCGTGGCGGAGTAGCGCAGTTGGTAGCGCCCTCGCTTCCCATGCCAAAGGTCGCGGGATCGATCCCCGCGTCCTCCACAGGCGAATATATTTTTAAATCCTTTATATTAAGTTCGCTGCCACGCATATAAAGGATTTATAGTGAAAAACTTTGTTTTTACGGGTTATACTTATTTTTTTTATATAAGACGTCATGTTTGCATTGACCACAATACCTGCGGTCGGAATGCAAACAAAAAACACAACTCTGATAATGTATGCACTGTCCTTGAAGTTGATTGGTCCACACCCGAGACAGCTTTCCTTAGAGCCTAGTCTCACACGGTGTTGGACCAGATGACGCCAAAAGGCGCACAACTCAAAGACAATGCACCATCAGAGTATGAGAGCTCGGGGTAAGCATTTACACCATTGGAACCTCATTTGCCAGAAGAAAAAATATGATAATAGTTTTTTTACCCTTTTATCTGGCAACAAAACTGACACCTTTTTTTTTACAAGGAGTCATGTTTGCATTGATCACAATACCTGCGGTCGGAATGCAAACAAAAAACATAACTCTGATAATGTATAAGCACTGTCCTTGAAATTGATTGGTCCACACCCGAGACAGCTTTCCTTAGAGCCTAGTCTCACATGGTGTTGGACCAGATGACGCCAAAAGGCGCACAACCGTACTAGTAATGGCAGAACTCCACGACTCCAGGAAGTGGGCCCGAAGCTTGCCATAACGTCAGTGGCCGTGGAGATTTACAGGCAACGTGAGTTGAGCGTGGACAATTAGAGCCAAGCCGAAACATAGCATGTAAAAAATATGGTTTACAAATTTTTTATTGCAATGCAGATTCTGACGTATTGGTAATCAATCCAGATTCTGACGTATTGGTAATCAATGCAGATTATGACCTATTAATCATCAATACAGATTATAACGTATTGACATTCAATGCAGATTGTGACGTATTTGATCAATGCAGATTCTGCCGTATTAATCATCAATACAGATTATAACGTATTGATCGTCAATGCAGATTATGACGTATGAATAATAAATAATGATTTTGATGTATTGATAATCAATAAATATTCTGACGTATTGATCATCAATGAATATTCGATTTGATCGTCAATAAAGATTCTGACGTCATTAGTGATTAATTTAGCTCAAATGCCATTGGTCCGCGGCGTGCGGGAAGTGGGAGGGGTGACATGACGCCACGGGTGATATGGACGTGACGTGACGTCACTGGCGGTCGGTGGGATTACGTGACGTCACGAGCGGTGGGGAGGTATTGACATGACATCACGGGGTGGTAGAGGTGACGTGACGTCACTAGTGGCAGAGGTGACGTCACCGCTCGGATAGTTTGAATCGAGACGCGGCCGCGCGTTTTCCCCCGCGGTTTTGAGCATCCCCTCAGAGTTCCCACAGAACCGCGATTATTAAGTTCATTAAACGTAACACCTTCTTATTATATACGTGTGTAAGGACATATATAAGGACGATTAAAGCAATTAAGTGGCCGTGAAAAGTCGCTCGCTCCGTTGCGTATTTTTAATTTTAAAAAATCGGCAATTTTTAGTGCGGCGATTCCGGGCCGAGTTTAAATCCGGTTAAGTTGTTCCACATTAACATCTCCTTTCGTAACAACAACAACGACGACAACTTTATTGGCGTGTGTGGTGGTGGTGGTGTAACGACCTGGGGCCACGCGTGCCGGACAGGCGAATGCGTTGCGGCCTACGGGACAAGACCCATCATCACCACCGGCGGGTAAAGCTGCGTGTGTCCCTCTTCTATTCTCTCTACACTCGATGTTAGTGAACGACACCCACAGCATCTCGCTTGATCCTAGCGGCAGGGATATCGTCAGCGTAGCTAATTGTGCTGCAGTGCGGTTTGGGTGTGTAAGCGGGACTTGCCCTATCAGCACACAGACACACACACACGGCTCGCATCAGTGGCGAGTGATGTCAACCAACCCCTTGCGTAGACCAGCGCGGTGAAGTATGGTCATTACGCATTGACCAGTGTGGTGAAGTATGGTCAATCTACATACCAACACCAGCACAGACCAGCGTGGTGAAGTATGGTCAGAATCCACATCCCAACCCCTGCATAGACCAGCGTGGTGAAGTATGGTCATTACGCATTGACCAGCGTGGTGAAGTATGGTCATTACTCATTGACCAGCGTGGTGAAGTATGGTCATTACGCATAGACCAGCGTGGTGAAGTATGGTCATTACGCATAGACTAGCGTGGTGAAGTATGATCATTACGCATAGACCAGCGTGGTGAAGTATGGTCATTACGCATAGACCAGCGTGGTGAAGTATGGTCATTACGCATAAACCAGCGTGGTGAAGTATGGTCATTACGCATTGACCAGCGTGGTGAAGTATGGTCATTACTCATTGACCAGCGTGGTGAAGTATGGTCATTACGCATAGACCAGCGTGGTGAAGTATGGTCATTACGCATAGACCAGCGTGGTGAAGTATGGTCATTACGCATTGACCAGCGTGGTGAAGTATGGTCATTACGCATTGACCAGCGTGGTGAAGTATGGTCAGAACCCCACCCCCCACCACCCCCCACGATGAACCTATATAGATTGCGAAGGCATTGATCTAGTGGTAAAGAAAAGCCTATATAACACGTAACCGTAAACCTTAACTCTAACCTCTAACTCTAAACCCTAACCATAATTCCAAACCCAGAATTTAGCCCTAAACCCTACATCCTAACCCCCAAGTCCAAAACCCTAAGCCCTAACTCCAAACCATATCCAGAAACTCCAAGCCTAACCCATAACCCTCACTCATACCCCTAAACCTAATCAAACAAATCCATAAACATAACCCTGTAAATGTTGTGGCTTTGTTTTCCAACACACCGGTATGATGTACTAGTAACAAATTGGCATGTTCTGTTTACGTGACAAACCTGGCTATTTGGCTTTGTCGCGTGGACGTGGGTTTAAAGACATTTATATTTCTAACCTTCAAAAAAACCTGTTATGGATGATATTGGTCGCAAAAGCCTATGTGTTTATATGGTAATCAACGCTTGGCTTTACGTCATCGCGACATTCGCCGTCGTGTCTTTCAGCAACTCATCCCCGATGTAAACCGGCTGTGGTGTGACTCCACCCGCGTAATAACCCCTGTTATATATTTCAACTTCCCAACAGTTTATGCCCTTCCCCAAGAAGACACCTTTAGTCTCAGTCGTCCTTCAGGAACGTACCAGTGGCATCGTGTGGCCAAATTCTCTTTTTTTTTCTCAGCCTCAGCTCTGGTCAGGCAAACGCTGCGGGGGATGACGTCGCAAGCTTCTCGGCGCGCAAGGCACTTCGGCGAGACGGCAGACGCTGCACCGGCGCCTTGAACCCTTCAGTGCCGAGCCGCCCCTTCGGTTACTGCCGCCGTCGCGTTCGACGATGGCCGACTCCGCCGAACCCCCCGCGTCATTGCCGCCGCTGGAACCCACCCCGTTGGCGCGCCTGACCGCGACGCTCGACGACCTGCAGAGCATGGAGGTGAACGTGGAGCCCTCGTCCGTCGCCGTGGTCGCCGTCGAGCGCTACCTGCGCGATCTAAAGGTGCCGCAGGAGCACGGCGAGCACCAGCCTCCGCAGCCCAGCTTCGCCTACGACGTCACGGTGACGGACGGCGAGCGCCGGCTCAAGTGCTCGCTGGCGCTCCGGCTGATCCACCTGGTGCACACGAACCGGCTGAAGGCGGGCTGCGAGCTGCTCGTCCTCCGCTACGACGTCGGCACGGCCGAGCGCTTGGTGGTCGGCGTCCGTTTCCCCGTCATCGCCGACGCCGAGGTGACGGCGGAGCGCTCCCGCCTGCTGGTGGGCGCCGACGCCGAGGCCCTGCCCTGGGCCCGGGGGGCGTCGTGCGCGGACAAGCCCCTGGGAGCGGCGCGCGACTACTACCTGCCCCTGTGGAACAGCGAGGACTACCACGGGCAGCGGTGGGAGGAGGCGACGGCAGAGGACGTGCCGGTGCGGCCGGCGCGCCGTGCCACCGTCCGGAGCCTCGCGGAGGCCGCCGCGTCGGGCGCCAGGGGCCTCCCGCTCGTTGTGCGGCTGCTGCACAAGTCGCGGCTGCTGCACTTTGGCCGCGTGGACAGGCTGCGGCCGTGGCCCTACCGCGTCTACCTGGAGGTGTGCGACGGCACGGGCGTGGTGCCCGCCGTCCTGTGGAACGAGCTGTGCCCCGAGTGGTTCCGCTGCCTGCAGCCCGGCCAGGCGCTCGTTCTGGGCGACTACATGCTGAAGGACGCCTTCGCGTGCCGCACCTGGCCTGACGTCTACGACCTGGGCCTGCCCGTGTTCAAGAAGTTCGAGATCAACCTGAACTCGCGAAACCCGGCCGCCGACATCCGGGTCGTGCACCCGCGCCACGTGGACCCGGCCTGGCACCTGCCCGAGGGGCGCTACTGCTTCACCCGCCGCCGAGACCTCGGCTCGCTGCCGGCCGACCGCGCGTGCGACGTGGTCGGCCTGGTGTCGTTCGTGGGGCGCCAGGAGCGCATCCGCAAGAAGGAGAACCCGTGGCGTGCGCGCGACGACTTCTGGGTGTGCCGCTGGGTGCACGCGGTGGACGCCAGCAGCGAGGAGCCCTTCGTGCTGCAGCTCTTCGCCACGTCGCAGCCCGACGTGCACGACCTCCTGCGGCCCGCCACGCTCGTCGTGTGCACGCAGATGCGCGTCAGGCACGGCCTCGGCGGGCCCTACCTCACCACGTCCGTCGAGAGCCAGGTGTTCGTCTCGGGCCAGCACGCCGGCAAGCCGTACGCCGCCGAGCCCGCGGTGCTCGAGGTGGCGCAGTGGTGCTGCGGCATCGCGGACGACGATTTCTTGGCCCGCTCGGCGGTGGGCGGGTGCTACGTCTTCCCGCCGCTGCCCACGACGCTGGCGGAGTTCGCCGCGGGACGGCCGACGGCGCTCACCGTCACCCCGCTGGAGGAACTGCGCTCGGAGGTGGCCCGGCTGCACTACCGCGAGCAGAAGCGCCTGGTGGTTCAGGGCACCATCGCGGAGGTGCGCTACGTGGAGCTGAGCGAGGGGGCGGGTGGGCAGGAGAACGGCGTGCACGACGCGTCGCCCTCGGCGTCTTTCTGGGGCGTGGAGGCGGCGGAGGAGGCGGCGGCGGCGGCGGCGGTGCAGCCATCGCAAGCGGAGGATGAGACGGAGGACGAGGACGACGTCCCGCTGACCTCCGCGCAGGTGGTCGAGTGGCGCAGCTACAACCTGCGCTCGAGGAAAACGGAGCCGCGGGCGGCCGTCGCCAGTCACGGCGCCGCGAAGAAGAAGCCGAGGCTCGACAACGTCGTGGGAAACCATCGACAGCCCGGGCCGCCCGGCGCCCCGGTGAACGCGAACGAAGGGAGCGTCGCCAACTTGTTCGCGCCGTCGGCGGAGACTACGGCCGGTCCCGAGCGCGGGACGATGCTGGCCGCGTCGCGAGAGATCCTGCCGGCGCGGGGTCCCGCGGCGCGCGAGCCTAACTCCGCCAAGGCCCTGTGGGAGACCAACGATTGGTCCGGTTCTCAGCTCGTCCTCGCCGACCACCTGCGCCTGGGCGAGCTGCCGGCCGAGGCCGTGATGCGGCGCTACGACCACGAGCGGCGCGACGCTCAGCGCGAGCTCTGCAACCTGCAGCCGGCACGCCGCGCCAGCCTGCCCGCGGACGCCGCGCCCGACGCCGGAGCCTTCCGCCCGGCGTGCGATCTCGTCGGCTACTTCGTGATGACGCTGCTGGGGCTGGACCGCAAGGTGGCGCTGGACGTGCCGTTCGTGCCGGTGTGGGACCGCGGGGACCGCCGGGCCGCGTGCCCGTTGGCCGAGGAGCGTGCCGGGCTGCTGGAGATTCTGGCGCACGGCAGCGTGCCGCCCGGGGTTTCGCCGCTGCAGGTCACCGAATCGGCATCGCCTCTCGCCGGCCGGAGGATGCTGTTCGTGCTTGAGCAGTGCCGGCTTGGGGCCGATTGCGTGGAGGTGACGCTGAACCGGGCGTACCCGGCGCCGGACGGGTGACGCCGCCGTCTCGTCGGTCGTTGTGCCCTCGGTTGCCGAATTATATGGTCGTCTCGTCCGCACCCGCGTGCCGAGTTGATCGGAATCGTGCGGCCGATCGTGCCGGCTGGGACGCGCCGGGAATTTGCTGCCACATCTCCTCGGGGACGCCGGGTTTGTGACCCCCCCCCCACGAGGGTGTGGAGGGTGGACAGCACAGCAAGTAGGTTTCTGACCCGTCTCTTCAGCGGGGTTTTCATGTATTCCGATTTCTTGGAATAAAGGTTCAAAATGGATTTGGTCGGATACACGCCTGGATTTTTTTAGCATAGGGTTTGCGAGATTTTCTTAACAATTAAATTAATGGCGGCATCATTATTATCAGTATTCTACCATATTGCCTTGTAGCAGTTGGGCGTTGCATTACAACTCCTGAGTTAGGTTTAAATGTGCCGGGCGGCGCTTAACTTGTTTGACAGCAAGTAGTAAAGAAAATTCCACATTGTTATGGCAGGAACCATTTCCACACAGTTGTTCCTGTCTGGATATTTCACCTTAAAATTCCCGAGACTGGAAATCTAACCAATTCGCTTGCCGAGATTAATTCCCACTCCACGGCAAGACCCTAATTTACCACCTGTAAATTGGAGCATCATTTGCATTGCACCCATGCAGCGTCTAACCTCACAGCGCCTGTAACCAAGCCTGCGTGTGGGCTCGTACCACTCGTAAACGGAAGCCATCCGAACAACGGAAGGTTTTTGCGATTGTGCCCGTGCATTTTAACTTTTTTTTAACCTGACCGCAAGAAAATGTAACCTCACCCTCAAGTAAATTTCGACCGGTCGCACCCTCAAGATCGAATGAATCCTGTCCATGTGCCTTGCAGTTTTGCTCAACGCGGACATCGGCACGACGGTTTGCCAAAACCTCTGTGGGCATGAGGCCAAGTGGCGAGTATCGGTGGTTTTTATTTATCATTATTTTCGGTCGTGCTCCCGGAGATCTGCAAAACCCGAGTCTGCGGCGCGCTGGGCAGTAACTAGGCAGGAAGGTCGCCCTCTCCTTCAGGACATAAAACGACTTACCGTGCGTCGTGAAACGTGACCGACAAATCACACGAGATGTTAGCGGTTGGTTTTTATTTTTATTATTTGCGTTGCTAGTGTCCTTCGCTGGTATAGCGGCCTAATTAATTTAACATCCTTTTCAAGCGCGGGCGGTGGGGGGGGGAGACAGCCATTCACAGCGGTTATACTCGGCCACGAATGTCAAATATTATAACGTACCGCGTGTGCCTGTGTTAAGGTTTTTTGGTTTCGCGAACGATGTATTGCCGTTCTCCCCTGACGGATTCGGAAGCATTTACAATTGCTCATGTGACCTGAACGTTTGCGAAGTTTTGCAGGTTTCGTGAGCGGATTCGTGGCTATGGCGGGTCGGTTTATTTATTTCGACTGGAATTTAAACAGCGCATTACTTGCCAAAACAAAAATGTGTTTATGAATGGCATTCACAAGTTGTGCGAGCCAGACACGATCAAGCTCCGAGTCTCCACATTGGATGTATCGATAAAATGTGATATTTATTCGAATGTTATTAAGTTTTTAAATTTGAAAAACATACATACCTGTCAACCTCTTATCAGTACCTACCTTATTACAGACCAATTCAGACCTTATTGGTCACCCCGTGCCCCTTAAAAATCTCAACGTTCATCCTACAAAGCCCGTATTGAAATGGCTGTACGCTGTATGGACCTGAAAACTCTATTTCCCTATACAAGAATACGGGGTAAACCTTTTGGTTCTAGATGTGAAGCTTTCGTGACTGCAAGGATTCATATTCTTAGGTTTTTTCGGTAAAGTCACGTAGGTAAAAATTTAAAATAAAAAACCGTCACAGCACGATAGCTGTATCACTTGATACAGCTATCGTGCTGTGACGGTTCCACCTGAAGACGGAAGCTTGTGTTGCCTCCGAAACGTCGTGATTTTTATTTTATTTTACTTTTATTAATTTGAATTTTTTACCTACGTGACTTTACCGAAAAAACCTAAGAATATATAAACCTTTTGGGTTGACGAGTATGAACATGTTAAATAGAAAGATATCCGTCTTCTACATTGACAATCATAAAAAATATGTATTTAGACACGTGGCAAATAAGATGTAGGAGAGCGATATTGTTTTTTTTTTAATCGGCAATTCTCTGAGTTTGGGAAACTTCGTCAACATTTATGCCCTGCCCCGACGTGTCTCTCGATCCGGCAGCAGAATGTCAAGTGACATGTACCGGCACCAAGGCCACGTGCTTCATTTGCGTCGCCCGTCCAAACAACAACAACTTTCGATTTAAAGCTTTCGTGCCTGCAGGGATTCATCTTCTTGGTTCTTTCGTTAAAGTCACGTAGAAGAGAAATAATAAAATAATAAAAATAAAACATAATAAAATAATTCTCATGACGTTTCGGCCACAACGCAAGCAGCCGTCCTCAGGTGAAGAACAGGTCTGTCGGAAAGACAGCGTCTGAATGAAGGAATTCAATCGTTTTGTCTGTTTTTAACATATATAAAACAACATTAATATATATTCGTAAATAGTTATTTCGCGATCTGGATAGAGAGCGGTGTGTGTGGTCAAACAAAACCGCTCAGCTCAACAAAGCTAACAATTTCTCCATGGGGAGCACAGTCAGTCAGTGTTAGTCGCTCGTCGGCTAGGGAGGGGGGGGGGGTCCTCGGGACTTTGTTCTGAGTTGGCAAAGTTTCGAGTTCGCCGAGTGGCCGAGGCGAGCCTTGCCGTGGGGACGGGCACCGTGCAATCGTGGCCGAGGCGTCGGGCAAGACAACCATCGCCTCCGAAGAGGGGGGAGAGAGCGAGAGGGAGAGAGAGAGAGAGAGGGAGGAGAGCAGAGCGTGAAATCTTTTGTGAAATCTTTCATTTAAAAAGTGTGGGAGGCATAAAGCAAAGCATTGAAAAAAAAAACAAAAAAAACTAAATGATGAACGAAGCAAAGTGCCGATTACACCGAGTATCTTCTTGTTTCCTCTGAACGTAAAACAAAGTGGGAGAGAGAGGGGGAGAGAGGGAGAGGATTTTGACGTTTTATTACCGTCGAAATCCTCACGCCAACTTTGACCGCCGCGTGGGAAATAACGCCACGGGTCACCGGCCAAGTCACCAACAGCTCGGCGGTCATCGTATTACCACCACCACCAGCAGCACCAGCACCACCACCAGCACCACCACCAGCAGCACCAGCACCAACACCAGCACCACCACCAGCACCACCAGCAGCACCACCACCAGCACCACCATCAGCAGCACCACCAGCAGCACCACCATCAACACCACTTACAAACACCAGCACCACCACCAGCACCACCATCAGCACCTCCGAGGGCACCTCCGAGGGCAGCTCAATGGGGAACGAGAACGGCTCCGCGGTGGACGACCTCCACTCGGTGGAGATCCACTTGTGGTACAAGAAGTTCATGCGAGAGTGCCCCTCGGGCCAGCTGACGCTGCACGAGTTCAAGCAGTTCTTCGGCATCAGCAGCGTCACGGCGGAGGGCAACGCCTACATCGAGCAGATGTTCAGGACCTTCGACATGAACAAGGTGGGAGGGGGGGGCGAGAGGGGGGTGGAGGGGGAGATGGGGGGATGGGGATGATGGAGGGGGGAGGGGGAAAAGTGGAGGGGGCGTGAAGGGGTGGGGGGTGGAGGAGGGGAGATGGGGGGTGGAGAGGGAGTAGAGGGGTTGATGGGGGGAGGCGAGTGGGGGGTGGAGGGGGAGTGGTGGAGGGGAGATGGGGGGGATGGGGGTGGTGGTGGTGGAGGGGGCGATGGAGGGGAGATGGGGGGTGGAGGGGGGGGGAGGGGGTGGAGGGGGGCTGGTGGGGGAGTAGGTGGAGGGGGAAATGGGGATGATGGAGGGGGAGAAGTGGAGGGGGCGATGGGGGTGAAGGGGTGGGGGGTGGGGGATGAGGTGGAGGGGAGGGGGGGCGCTACGGGGTGGTTCTCGCCATTCGCAATGCGGTGACCGGTCACGTGACGATCGTGGGGGGCAGCCAAGTGGGGGGGGGGGGGGGAGCTGCCTTGCCCCCCCCCCCCGCCCCTCCCCCGGTGGCCAAAGCTACGAGTTGGGAGGGGAGGAGGGGGGGCCTTGACAACCAACATCAGATATCATTAATCAGAATATTTATTTAAACTGCGGGAGGAATCCGATGAGCTACAAAGCTCTTTTATGCACAGATGTCCAGTAAGGGGCACGGGCTAAGAACGTTACAACAACAACAATGACAAAACAAGTATAACCGTAAAAACAACGTTTTTCACTATAAATCCTTTATATGCGTGGCGGCTAGAGTCCTCTCATCCTCTGGCTTGAGATGGCTGCCACCTATGGGTCAGATGATTGTCTGCAGTATTAAGCAATTGGTAATTAAATATAATATTTTTGTCCTAAAAAGTATAAAATTTTGGAATTTTTTTCACGACCATTAATTGTCACGCACAACGAGTCTGTGTGGAAAATGTCAGCTCGATTGGATCACGGAAAGTGGGTTAAAAAACGACCGAAAGATTTGCACGGTCCTAAGCAAGCAAGTGAACTTAATATAAAGGATTTTAAAAAACACGATAGGTGTACAAAGTACAAGACGGATAAACAAATCACCCAGACACAGACACAAATACTACATATTCTTAGCTTTTTTCGGTAAAGTCACGTAGGTAAAAAATTTCAATTTAATAAAAGTAAAATAAAAATAAAATAAAAATCACGACGTTTGGGAGGCAACACAAGCTTCCGTCTTCAGGTGGAACCGTCACAGCACGATAGCTGTATCACTTTTATTAATTTAAAATTTTTACCTACGTGACTTTACCGAAAAAACCTAAGAATATGAATCCTTGCAGTCACGAAAGCTTCAAATCTACAAATACAACACTCAACCATGCCCCATCCTACCAGGCAAAGCCCCACTGAGGCTGTGAACTTGTTTTTTAGAAGCGACCTGGCGACCACAAATGATAGCCGCTCAACAAAGTGGCCCCGTCATTCGGACACTTTATAGCAGCAAAATCATCTACAGCGTAAAAAGAACAACTTTCTTAGAACGCCGTTTAAATAAAGTAAAAAAAAATATTAAAATTTTTAAATTATTTCATTGACCTTAATTTGAAGCTTTCGTGACTGCAGGAATCCATACTCTTTGGTTCTTTCGGTAAAGTCACGTAGGTAGAAAAATAAAATAAATCACGACGTCACTCAGGAAATGAGCCTTGACCTCGGAGGACTTAGAAGAAGGCGATTTGAAGATCTCAGGGACCTCGTTGGAGTGTAAACATGGATCCATTCCTGCAAATATTGTGGGGTTAACCCACTGAGATTTGGTCAGCAGCAGGGTCTTTTCATCCACTTGATACTTGACTGGTAGCCAGTGTAAACACAAGAAAGCAGGTGTGTGATGTGCTCGCGTAATGGTGTGTGCGTACGGACTCTAGCAGCAGCATTCTGAAGAAGCTGTCGTCTACCCAGAACCTTACTTGGAATCCTGAACACGAATACATGCATCAATTCAGTGAAATGTTACAATTTTACCTTGATATTCGATATTATTTCATATTTTGGTAAATATAATGCCTCTAGTGACTGCACAGATCACATGAAACCATTCTAAAACATACAATAATGATCGCACAAATGATGTTGTACATATACCATTAGCGTTAGAATTCGTTTCATTCTATTCAATACATCGTTACTTGCTCAGGGAATGCAGCCGAACAGTTAAATGTCATATAATCACGGTGTTTCTTGTAGAAAAGCCGCACAGACCCATTCTGCTTGAAGGAAGTGCTGGAGGAGTTGCCACTGCGCGCTCTGAAGGATGCACTTGAGAGTATCGGCAAGATACTCACTGAGAGCCTGCTGCGTTGCCCCGCTGAGCAATGGAACCCTGACCCACCGCAACACGACGACATGGAGACAGAAGCCACGGGATCGGTACTATACATCTAAATTCTGTCCTTTTACTCTTTCATGGTACATTTTAACGTGATTCATCGAATGCCTATCAACCAAATATCTCAGTATGATTGTAAACAGAAAATTACACCCATTGGTGGTCTGGCTGAGATCATTAAGGCTTCTTATACTTGCAAGCCTTATTTTATCTTGGACCTGAACCAAGAATCTCAGCTTTGCTGGCTCATTGTTTTGTCAATTTTACTGCATCAGCCCATGAGCTACCAGACAATTAAAAATTCTGTATTCGTCTGATTTACCTGTATTAATATACCCAAAACATTTAATTAAATTATAGTTGCTTGTCATATATTCTGAGTACTGTAGATAAAAACACGTTTTAAAGAGTATGAATGATTGTGGTAAGCATGCAAAGACATGAAAAAAATTTCAACTGGTTTTATACACGTTCACTAAAAATACTGTGATATATTAACTCTGACAATGGATGGCACTTGTTATTTGATTGTTGATGTTAGGAGTTGTGTGGTTAAAATGTGACACCTGCTCCCATCATTATGTGTTTGCATCCAGGAGTCAACTGTAGCTGTTGTGACGGCTGTAGCCACAGTGCTATCTGTGGCTGTGAAAACTGTCAGTGCGGAGGTGATAGAAGACATTTTGGAGTCGGCTATCATTCTACATGGTAAAGAGGCAGGGTGACGTCTATGAATAATTGATACAAATTGATAAATTATTGACTATATCTGTTTCCACGACTTCTCAGTTTTTTTATAATTGGAAAGAGTAAAAGTTCGTGAGTATGTATAGTAGGAGAACGAGAACAAAAAGTTAATAAGTATCTGCTGAAAATCTCATTCAAGATACATAAAGTAGTTATTTGCCACATTTCTCTGACTTGGATAATTTATAACAGTTCACTGTTTAGAGCTGCATATCCCAATGAACAATATTGCAGTATGTTCATCTCATAAATATCTGCAAAATAAAATACTTCTTGATGTTGCACTGGGAAATGTTATGCATGCGCACTGGATGATATATTGATTTCAAGTACTGTATAGGGTAGATTACCAAAATATTGGCAATAGTTTATTTAATAATTGAGCCTACAAATTATTGTTATGCTGAATATACAGAGTGGCCCATAGGTCAAGACTGAATGGGTTATCTTATTTTAACAATTTTCAAACTGACTTCCATTAACATGAATGTACACATGAATTCTCTGTAGAAGTTATTTTTGGACTTTTTTTAGATTCACGTGTAATCTTTGACCATTCCTAAATTACGTTTTGTCTAAATTCATTCAGGGTTCTTGGTCGAATTTTGTAAACAACGGGATTGTGGTGAACCCACAGGAAGAATACAAATATATATATGAATAATGATAATAGATAAATATTAACTTAAAGAATAAACTGTTTAAATGTTTTAATGCCAGTGCTAAAATAAATGAAATAACCCTATTTGTCCAGACTTTTTTGTCACCCTGTATAAAAAATGCCTTCCAGGTGGTTACATCAGGCAACAATACAAGATATATATGTTCCTGTGGTGATAATTAGTTCCAATCTACTCTACCGTTTTTCTCACCCTGTTGACAGCCCTGTTGCCACTTTTCACCGATGCTCACCCTAACCTAAGAAACACGGTCATAAACCTGTGCGAGTCTTGGTGGGAGAGAGACCTACCTGGGAAAGAGGAGCTTGGAAAGAATATGATCCTCACAATTCTGCGGTGCAATTTAATACAGCAGAGCAAAGCCTTGGTATGTAGCAATGCCTTAAATTGCAATTTATAATTTGTTGTTTTTCATGACAGTGACTTTCATTCTTGTGAATTTTTTTTACTGCAATCAGTGTGTTTCTAAAGATTATTACCTGCGCTGGTTAGGCATTGCCTCACCAACACTTATTTTACCTGGAATAGCACCTTCTACAAACAGAATGAGGGTACCCCTATGGGCTCCCCCTTGTCACCAGTTATAGCCAACATGTTCATGGAAAAGTTTGAATCAGACGCCATCCAGACATCCACCCTGCGTCCTTCCTTGTGGAAGAGGTATGTGGACGACACTTTCGTCATCTGGCCACATGGCCTCCCAGCATTGAACCACTTCTTGGACCACATCAATTCTAGACACCCATCCATCAGATTCACCATGGAAGTGGAGAAAGACGGTAAACTACCATTCTTGGATATTCTGTTTGAGAGGAGGCCTGACGGATCCTTGGGACATTCTGTCTACAGGAAAGCCACCCACACAGATTCCTACTTGAAACCGGATTCCCACCACCACCCATCTCAAAAGAATTCTCTCATCAAAACGCTATACCACAGAGCCCATGGCATTTCTGACCAACACCACCTGGCCGGTGAATTAAGACATGTACATCGGGCCCTCAGGATGAACGGATACTCTGATCGCACTATCCGCCAAGCTGTTTCTCATAATCAACGATTTTTGGGTTTAGATCGCGTTTATTTATAAATGTGTCGTAACCCTCCACCACCCGACATGGCCAATCAGTAAAAAATGTGTCACGTTGACAAAGACAAATAGTTCACTGCTTTAGCCCACCGGTGTGTTGAAGCAACAACATTCACAATTTGAGTACGACGTTTCGCTGGTAATTACAACCAGCATCATCGGGCAATTCGCCAGAATGGTGAGGCTCTCCTGTGTCTCCCGTTCTTATATAGAGCAGCAGCAGGATGACGTCATCATTAACTCATTAACTCATCAGGTGCAAAGATTCAAGGGGGGAGTGATTGTAATTATATACTAGATTAGTAATCAGGCTATTGTTACGATGCGAGTTGTAGATTAGTAATCATTTGGAATGTGTTTTATTGTGATTATGCTACATTAGTAATCAGTTAGTGGTTGTTTCCCTTATAAGTAATTGTAATGTATCTTATTTAATAATACGCTTCCAGGCCGCACTAAGCCTGTAGCTGTCTGAGCGATTAAAGTTATTTCTGTTTCTCTCAATTTCAATCGATTCTCTAATTAGTCTTTGCCAGTAGTAACTAGTTTTACACAACACTTCCACGTTGTCAAAATCAATTGAGTGTCCCTGTTGGCATGCATGTTCTGCTACTGCCGACAGTTGTGTTTGTGATAGTTTAATATTTCTCTGGTGTTCTTTTAGTCTTACACTAACGTTACGCCCTGTCTGTCCAATATAGCATCTGCCACATACACAATTAATCCGATATACACCTTCTGTTGATAATTTAGGTAATTCGTCTTTAGTGCACGTTACTAGTTGTTGAATTTTGTGTACTGTACCAAATCTTACTGTAATGAGAGAGATTAAACATGTTAAATAAGCACTAAGACAGAATGGCTACAATAATGCTCAAATTAACAGAGCACTAAAAGCCAAATCACGATCGCAAAGCAACACTGCTGAAAGCGATCAGATTATTAAAACAATAAAAATACCATTTATCTCAGGAGTAACTGATAAATTAGCCCGTGTTTTGCAAAAGCAAAACATTACAGTAAGATTTGGTACAGTACACAAAATTCAACAACTAGTAACGTGCACTAAAGACGAATTACCTAAATTATCAACAGAAGGTGTATATCGGATTAATTGTGTATGTGGCAGATGCTATATTGGACAGACAGGGCGTAACGTTAGTGTAAGACTAAAAGAACACCAGAGAAATATTAAACTATCACAAACACAACTGTCGGCAGTAGCAGAACATGCATGCCAACAGGGACACTCAATTGATTTTGACAACGTGGAAGTGTTGTGTAAAACTAGTTACTACTGGCAAAGACTAATTAGAGAATCGATTGAAATTGAGAGAAACAGAAATAACTTTAATCGCTCAGACAGCTACAGGCTTAGTGCGGCCTGGAAGCGTATTATTAAATAAGATACATTACAATTACTTATAAGGGAAACAACCACTAACTGATTACTAATGTAGCATAATCACAATAAAACACATTCCAAATGATTACTAATCTACAACTCGCATCGGAACAATAGCCTGATTACTAATCTAGTATATAATTACAATCACTCCCCCCTTGAATCTTTGCACCTGATGAGTTAATGAGTTAATGTTGACGTCATCCTGCTGCTGCTCTATATAAGAACGGGAGACACAGGAGAGCCTCACCATTCTGGCGAATTGCCCGATGATGCTGGTTGTAATTACCAGCGAAACGTCGTACTCAAATTGTGAATGTTGTTGCTTCAACACACCGGTGGGCTAAAGCAGTGAACTATTTGTCTTTGTCAACGTGATACATTTTTTACTGATTGGCCGTGTCGGGTGGTGGAGGGTTACGACACATTTATAAATAAACGCGATCTAAACCCAAAAATCGTTGATTATGCTTGTGTGTGTGTCTGCCTGTGTGTGTGTCTGCCTGTGTGTGTGTCTGCTTGTGTGTCTGCCTGTGTGTGTGTGTGTGCCTGTGTGTGTCTGCTTGTGTGTGTGTCTGCCTGTGTGTGTCTGCTTGTGTGTGTGTCTGTGTAAGTGTGTCTGCGTGTGTGTGTCTGCTTGTGTGTGTCTGCCTGTGTGTGTGTGTGTGTGTGCGTCTGCTTGTGTGTGTGTGTCTGCCTGTGTGTGTGTCTGCCTGTGTGTGTGTCTACCTGTGTGTCTGCCTGTGTGTGCCTGTGTGTGTCTGCTTGTGTGTGTCTGTGTGTGTGTCTGCTTGTGTGTGTCTGTGTGTGTGTCTGCCTGTGTGTCTGCCTGTGTGTGTGTGTCTGCTTGTGTGTGTCTGCGTGTGTGTGTCTGCTTGCGTGTGTGTGTCTGCTTGTGTGTGTGTGTCTGCTTGTATGTGTGTGTCTGCGTGTGTGTGTCTGCTTGTGTGTGTGTGTCTGTGTGTGTGTGTCTGTGTGTGTCTGCCTGTGTGTGTCTGCCTGTGTGTGTCTGCTTGCCTGTGTGTGTCTGTGTGAGTGTGTCTGCGTGTGTGTGTCTGCTTGTGTGTCTCTGTGTGTGTGTCTGCCTGTGTGTCTGCTTGTGTGTGTCTGCCTGTGTGTGTCTGCTTGTGTGTGTGTCTGTGTGTGTGTCTGCCTGTGTGTGTCTGCTTGTGTGTGTGTGTCTGCTTGTGTGTGTGTGTCTCTGTGTGTGTCTGTGTGTGCGCCTCTTTGTGTGTGTCTGCCTGTGTGTCTGTGTGTGTCTGCCTGTGTGTGTCTGCTTGTGTGTGTGTCTGCTTGTATGTGCGCCTCTGCTTGTGTGTGTGTCTGCCTGTGTGTGTCTGCTTGTGTGTGTGTCTGCGTGAGTGTGTCTGTGTGTGTGTCTGCCTGTGTGTATCTGCTTGTGTGTGTGTGTCTGCCTGTGTGTGTCTGCTTGTGTGTGTGTCTGTGTGTGTGTGTCTGCCTGTGTGTGTCTGCGTGTGTGTGTCTGCCTGTGTGTGTCTGCTTGTGTGTGTGTCTGTGTGAGTGTGTCTGCCTGTGTGTGTCTGCTTGTGTGTGTGTCTGTGTGAGTGTGTCTGCCTGTGTGTGTCTGCTTGTGTGTGTGTGTGTGCGCCTATGTGTGTGTCTGCTTGTATGTCTGCTTGTGTGTGTATGCTTGTGTGTGTCTGTGTGTGTGTGTCTGCATGTGTGTGCGCCTCTGTGTGTGTCTCTGCGTGTGTGTGTCTGCTTGTGTGTGTGTGTCTGTGTGTGTGTGTCTGCGTGTGTGTCCGTGTGTGTGTCTGCTTGTGTGCAGTCTCGGCTCGGGTCATGATTCCCGTCGGAGCCCTGACCTCCTCCTTCTCATTGGAGGGTCACCCGGACCTCAAGATCCTTCAGCCCTGGTGGGACGTGTTGTGCGACATGCTCTCTGTGCCCATGTTCATGATCGGCATCTTTGCCGGGATGCTGCAGGTGCTTTGTTCCAACGCACCAGTCCCCACGCACATTCATCAATGTCGCCACCTTGCTATGGATAACATCGCTGAGATGTTGACGACCTCGCCTGGTACGCAGGAGGTCATAGGTTCCATCCCTACCCCTTCTGCATATTTGGACTTCGCGTGTGTCTCATCATCACGGTGGCCGGGAGATGTTAACTACCTTGCCTGGTACGCAGGAGGTCGTGGGTTCCAACGTGCGAGCTCACTCATAGCGCTGGCTAGAGAGCACATCTTGGGTCTATGTGGGTTCCATCCCGACCCCTTCTGCATATTTGTACTTCGCGTGTGTCTCATCATCACGGTGGCCGGGAGATGTTAACTACCTCGCCTGGTACGCAGGAGGTCGTGGGTTCCAACTCGACGTGCGAGCTCACTCATAGCGCTGGCTAGAGAGCACATCTTGGGTCTATGTGGGTTCCATCCCTACCCCTTCTGCATATTTGGACTTCGCGTGTGTCTCATCATCACGGTGGCCGGGAGATGTTAACTATCTCGCCTGGTACAGAGGGGGTCGTGGCTTCCAACTCGACGTGCGAGCTCACTCATAGCGCTGGCTAGAGAGCACATCTTGGGTCTATATGGGTTATCTCCCCCCGTACACCGGGAATCTCGCAAAGTGAACCTGAGTTAAGGAGACCACACGGCGTCACGTCATGGTCACGTGGTACCCACTTGCCCCACCTCCGCCCAGAACATGAACGAGCGCATTCTGTGCGTGCCGGTGCCGAGAGGCTTCGACGTGGATCTGAAGGAGTGGAACGAGACCGTCCTGAGGACGCTCGTGGCCAACCCCAGGGCTCACACGGTGAGGTTCCCCCTCGGGCCGGCTCGGCACCACCGGCAATTGCCCGAGGAATAGTGTAATGTATAGTGTAGTGTAGTGTATAGTGTAGTGTATAGTGTAGTGTATAGTGTAGTGTATAGTGTAATGTATAGTGTAGTGTAATTTATAGTGTAGTGTATAGTGTAGTGTATATTGTAATGTACATTATAGTGTAATGTATAGTGTAGTGTATAGTGTATGTATAGTGTAGTGTATAGTGTAGTGTATAGTGTAATGTACATTATAGTGTAATGTATAGTGTAGTGTATAGTGTATATATTGTAATGTACATTATAGTGTAATGTATAGTGTAGTGTATAGTGTAATGTATAGTGTAATGTATAGTGTAGTGTATAGTGTAGTGTATAGTGTAATGTACATTATAGTGTAATGTATAGTGTAGTGTATAGTGTAGTGTATATTGTAATGTACATTATAGTGTAATGTATAGTGTAGTGTATAGTGTAGTGTATATTGTAATGTACATTATAGTGTAATGTATAGTGTAGTGTATAGTGTAGTGTATATTGTAATGTACATTATAGTGTAATGTATAGTGTAGTGTATATTGTAATGTACATTATAGTGTAGTGTATAGTGTAGTGTAGAGTGTAATATCCTAGTACAGCACACCGGTGTGTTGAAGAGCAAAGCCACAACGTTGACGATCTTGAGTACGGTGCTGTTCCGCCAGTAACTACAACCGGCATCATCAGGCCAAAGCCACATTTGAGCCAGCTCTGTCACCGCAAGGGAGGGGCATGCGACATCACCGCCACGCCAGTTCATTTTGCCCTTCCCACACTCGCCCAGGTTGGCTTCGACCAGTACCAGTACCGGTTGATCAACTAGTTCTGCTACGACAACGCGGTGCTGTGGATCAGCAAGTACTTCCCGCATCTCGTGGTGCTGCACACACTCATCCTGACGGCCACCAGGAACTTCTGGTTCAGGTTCCCGGAGACGAGCTCCAAGATCGAGCACTTTGTGTGCGTGCTGGGTAAGTGCATGGACTCGCAGTGGACCACGCACGCCGTGCACGAAGCCGCACTGGACGGGTTGGCGTCAGCGGCGGCGCTGCAGCCGCCAGCGCCGCCCGCCACAGTGGGGAGCTGCAGGTTAGAAGGGGGCTGACTACGAAGAGACGGCCCACGCCTCCTTCCTGCCTTAGTCATCCCTTGCCCCCTTAAGTAACAAAACTAAAAAAGTTCCCCCTTTTGGGGGGAGACCCTGCGTGGGTTTGGGGTAGAGGTTGCAAACGGGTTTTGATTCCTTACCCGTACCCGTACCCGGCCGCACCAGGGTCGCAAATGGGTACCCGTACCCGGCGGGGACGGGTACCCGTTCCCTACCCGTACCCTACCCGAAATGAGTGACAAACGGTTACTCATCAGTGACTCACGGCCTACCCGTACCCGTACCCGGCCGCACCAGGGTCGCAAACGGCTACCCGGCTACCCGTACCCGACCGGGTACGGGTAGCCGGGTATCGGGTAGGGTACGGGTATCGGGTACCCGGTTGCGACCTCTGTTTTGGGACAGCGAGCCCGTTCACGCATCTTGCTATCCCTCTGCTTTTCATAACCAGTTTGGCTTACGGTTGGCGGTGTGTGGGGAGCGGTGGTGAAGCGGTTAGCGCTACGCTGCGCTATGAACCCGGCGACCCAGGTTCGATTTCCGCTCACGGCCAACACCAGCGACGATTATCTGAAACACGTTCCTTCGGAGTGGGCAGGTAGTAACTTGGTTGGACAGCGCATTCGTGCACGACAGACAAACAATCCCTGGTGGGCAGTGTGGAACCTGTTTCTACCTGTACCAGTTCTGGGCCTCCTCTAGGTCTTCTCAGCCTCAAATGAGTACCTGGTGCGGTGTGTAAACATCGCCACTGGGGAGACAAAGGCGGCCAGGCGTGGTACTGGCCACCCACCCCCTCGTGTACCGTTCCAGCACTTGCCCCTATAGTCTGTTAAGGCTATACGGGGGATCTTGGTGTGCGTGTGTATGTGCGTCACGATGTGGGTGTCTGAGTCTGTATGGGTCTCTGGGTCTCTGTGGGTCTCTGCGGGTCTGTGGGTCTCTATGGGTCTCTACGGGTCTCTGTGAGTCCTGATGGGTCTCTGCGGGTCTCTATGAGTCACTATGGGTCTCTGTGGGTCTTCGTGGATCTCTGTGGGTCTGTGGGTCTCAGAATGTCAATGGGTCTCTGCAGGTCTCTGTGAGTCTCTATGGGTTTCTGTGAGTCTCTAAGGGTTTCTGTGAGACTCTTATGTATCTTTGTGGGTCTCTGTAGGTGTCTACGGGTCTCTACGGTTCTCTGTGAGTCTCTGTGAGTCTCTATGGGTCTCTGTGTGTCTCTATGGGTCTCTATGGGTCTATGTGGGTCTCTACATTTCTCTGTGAGTCTCTGTGAGTCTCGATGGGTCTCTGTGGGTCTCTGTGCGTGTCTGTGGGTCTCTATGGGTCTCTGTGCGTCTGTGCGTCATGACGCGTCGCCAAATGTCCACGCAATCCCACGCGCGCAGCGACCCGAGATCCGACGAACTCCCCGCCGTGGAGAAGCTGCCTTCGGAGTCTCCGCCGCCGCCGGCACCGCCGCGGCCCTCCGTCCGATTCGTCGACCCCGGCGAGGCCGCCACGCCCCCCGACCGGCCCCCCCCGGAGCAGAACGAGGGCCGGCGGACGCCGTCGGATGGTCGTGATGTGGATGGCCTACGCCACCACGATGTGCGTCTACGCGCTCACCTGTGCCCACATCTTCTACTGGGTGGTGACCGGCAGGTGAGATGGGGGGGAGGGGCGGCGGGCTGCCGCGGAGCGGTGGCGTGGCACCGGATCGCCGTGCGGCAGCCTTCTGGCTTTGGTCTGCGGGCTTTTCGGCGATCGTGGAGATGCGGTTAGCGCGGGCGGCGACACCGCTACGTGTATCGTAACGTTTTACCGGTGGCTTCGTGGGAGATCTTCCGCGTTGGGACGAGGGTCGACGGGCGGGCGCTGAGTTCTCTGTGCTGGGGGGGGGGGGTGGGGGGGGCGCTGACCCGGCAGGCTCAAGGAGTACAGCTTCGCGGAGGCGCGCCAGGAGACGGGGGTGGAGGACATTCCGGACGTGCGCAACGACTTTGCCTTCCTCCTGCACCTGGTGGACAAGTACGACCCCTGCTACGCGTGCAAGTTCTCTGTCTTCCTGTCCGAGGTGAGGAGAAGCCGCTCGCAGAGCGCCGCACGTTCGACGGAGCCGACCGCGCCGATCGGACAAGGACAACAAACTGTGGGTCTCTGTGTGGTGAGCGTGGTGCTGGCCACCCACCCCCTCGTGTGCCGCCCTTCTGGCCTGCATAGAGGTGCTCGCTAACGGCACTTGCCCCAACAGTCCGTCGAGGCTATACGGGGGATGTTGAGTCTTTGGGTCTCTGTCTGAGTCTATGGGCCGTGTTAGTCTATGTGCAAGTTATGTACTGACTAATTATAAGGGGGCCGTATCGGTGGTGAATGTCAAAGTCTGAGCGAGACCTCAAGCCGCATCATCTCTACATAACAAAAAGGCTCAGTCCCTTTTACACGCACCTTTACATCATCCGCACCTAGTTTACACAACAAAGGCTCATTCCTAACAGCGTGCTTCAGCCGCACCGAACCTCACAAAAACAATATCCAGGGCCTACCTTGGCTCCTCCCACCTTCAACCAGTATATATACAAATACTGTGTTCTTGGAATTTCTCTCACCTGATACAGCTGTCGTGGCTGTGACGGTTCCACCTGAAGACGGAAGCTTGTGTTGCCTCCAAAACGTCGTGATTTTTATTTTATTTTAATTTTACTTTTATTAATTTTAATTTTTTACCTACGTGACTTTACCGAAAAAACCTAAGAATATGAGACCTCAAGCTCCGGGAACCTGCTTGAAGATTCTGGAAGGGGGCGTGGGCCACACCGGGGTGTATACAGTGATACCTCGGTTCACGAACGCTTCGGTTCACGAACAACTCGGTTCACGACCAGAAAATTTCATAAAAATATGCTTCGGTTCACGAACTCCGCTTCGGTTCACGAACAGGAGCCGCGCCCATTTTTATGCTAATTCCAGGCTGTCACATGGTCGTGATTTATTGTAACGGGAGCGAGCAATGCAAAATCAGCCGAGGGAGTACCCGCCTCCTCCTCCTCGGGGGCTCGCGACACGTGGTGCGCCCGCCTATTCTGCCCTTCACGCGCAGGCTACACGCGCGCGCGCACGCACGCGCGCGGACGCACGCACGCGCGCGCGCACACACGCGCGCGCGGACGCACGCACGCGCACGCGCATGCACGCGCGCGCACCCCGGAATGAGCGGAGAGGCACACATGCGCCAGCTGTGACAGTCATCCCTCTTCACCTAAAAATAAAAAAACCCCGAGCGATGGAGAGAGGAAACCCCTGAAGGAGATCCCCCTGATGTCCTTATGGAGGGGGACTCTCCCTCCAAACAATAACCGCCTCCCACCCGCCTCCCACCTGCCTTCCTCCATGCCAGAGGTCATCTCAAGCAAGGTTAGTGTTCTCTCTTTATACATTACTATACTGTACAGTACTACAGTAATGTGTATTGTCATTTGTTTCATATTTTTGTGCTTCAAAAACCAAAAAAAAAGGTCAGAACGGATTAACCGAATTTACATTGAACCCTATGGGAAAATGTGCCTCGGTTCACGACCAATTCGGTTCACGACCAGAGTCATTTCACGAATTAAGTTCGTGAACCGAGGTATCACTGTATAAGGGGGACCGAACCAGAGAAGGTTCGCTGCTGTTGCGGGTCTTGGGTCCTGGCTGCGTCGCCGCTCGCCGTCATCTCTCTTCGTCGTGGCCGATCTCCTGCAGGGCGCTCACCGTCGCTGTCGCTGCGCTAGTCAAATAACCGTGCAGTTGGACGCCGACGATGGGGTTGTGTAGAAGGGTAGGCTATGTGTAGCTACGTGGAGACGTTGATATTTCTGCATCGTCCAGTGTGAGAATAAATAAGAAGGCCTCTACACGATGTGTCTCGGAAGTCGCTCACTACATGCGTATAACGTCTTTACCGTCATGGGCCCTCGCTGCTGAAACAAATCAAATCCATCCGCGCTTGGCTGCTGGTGCTGTTCCTGCTGCTGCTGTTGCTGCTGCTGCTGCTGCTGCTCCAGGTGAGTGAAAATAAGCTGAGGCAGGTGAACGTGGACCAAGCGTGGACCCTGTCGCATCTGACGGGGCTGCTGGCGATCAATGCGCAGGGCGAAAGCGAGCTGCATCTCTCCAAGCTGGCAGCGGTGCCAGTGGACACATACCAGCTCACTCAGATACAGGTGCCCGTGGACACAGCCACTCACCCACCCATCCACCCACCAACTCACACAGCCACTCACCCACCTACTCACTCACCCTCATACCCACTGACCCACACACCCACTCACCCACCAGTGGACACATACCGGCTCACTCAGATACAGGTGCCCGTGGACACAGCCACTCACCCACCCATCCACCCACCAACTCACACAGCCACTCACCCACCTACTCACTCACCCTCATACCCACTGACCCACACACCCACTCACCCACCAGTGGAAACATACTGGCTCACTCAGATACAGGTGCCCGTGGACACAGCCACTCACCCACCCATCCACCCACCAACTCACACAGCCACTCACCCACCTACTCACTCACCATCATACCCACTGACCCACACACCCACTCACCCACCAGTGGACACATACCGGCTCACTCAGATACAGGTGCCCGTGGACACAGCCACTCACCCACCCATCCACCCACCAACTCACACAGCCACTCACCCACCTACTCACTCACCCTCATACCCACTGACCCACACACCCACTTACCCACCAACTCACCCGCACACCCACTCACCCACCAATTCACCCACCCACTCACCCAGACACCCACTTACCCACCAACTCACCCGCACACCCACCCAACCACTCGCGCACACACACACTCACTCACTGACCAACCCACTCACTCACCAACCCACCCACCCACACACCCATGCACCCACCAACTCACACAGCCACTCAGCCACTAACTCACTCACCCACTGACCCACACACCCACTCGCCCACCAACTCACTCACCCTCATACCCACTGACTCACACACCCACTCACCCACCAACTCACTCACCCACTGACCCACACACCCACTCACCCACCAACTCACTCACCCACTGACCCACACACCCACTCACCCACCAACTCACTCACCCTCATACCCACTGACCCACACACCCACTCGCCCACCAACTCACTCACACCACTGACCCACACACCCACTCACCCACCAACTCACTCACCCTCATACCCACTGACCCACACACCCACTCACCTACCAACTCACTCACCCACTGACCCACACACCCACCAACTCACTCACCCTCATACCCACTGACCCACACACCCACTCACCCACCAACTCACTCATCCACTGACCCACACACCCACTCACCCCACCAACTCACTCACCCACTGACCCACACACCCACTCACCCACCACTCACTCACCCTCATACCCACTGACCCACACACCCACTCGCCCACCAACTCACTCACCCACTGACCCACACACCCACTCACCCACCAACTCACTCACCCTCATACCCACTGACCCACACACCCACTCACCTACCAACTCACTCACCCACTGACCCACACACCCACCAACTCACTCACCCTCATACCCACTGACCCACACACCCACTCACCCACCAACTCACTCATCCACTGACCCACACACCACTCACCCACCAACTCACTCACCCACTGACCCACACACCCACTCACCCACCAACTCACTCACCCTCATACCCACTGACCCACACACCCACTCGCCCACCAACTCACTCACCCACTGACCCACACACCCACTCACCCACCAACTCACTCACCCTCATATCCACTGACCCACACACCCACTCACCTACCAACTCACTCACCCACTGACCCACACACCCACCAACTCACTCACCCTCATACCCACTGACCCATACACCCACTCACCTACCAACTCACTCACCCACTGACCCACACACCCACCAACTCACTCACCCTCATACCCACTGACCCACACACCCACTCACCCACCCACTCACCCTCGTACCCACTGACCCACACACCCACTCGCCCACCAACTCACTCACCTCATACCCACTGACCCACACACCCACTCACCCACCCACTCACTCACCCTCATACCCACTGACCCACACCCCACTCACGCACCAACTCACTCACCCACTGACCCACACACCCACCAACTCACTCACCCTCATACCCACTGACCCACACACCCACTCACCTACCAACTCATTCACCCACTGACCCACACACCCACCAACTCACTCACCCTCATACCCACTGACCCACACACCCACTCACCCACCCACTCACCCTCGTACCCACTGACCCCACACCCACTCGCCCACCAACTCACTCACCCTCATACCCACTGACCCACACACCCACTCGCCCACCAACTCACTCACGCACTGACCCACACACCCACTCACCCACCCACTCACCCTCGTACCCACTGACCCACACACCCACTCGCCCACCAACTCACTCAACCACTGACCCACACACCCACTCGCCCACCAGTGGACACATACCGGCTCACTCAGATACAGGTGCCCGTGGACACAGCCACTCACCCACCCATCCACCCACCAACTCACACAGCCACTCACCCACCTACTCACTCACCCTCATACCCACTGACCCACACACCCACTTACCCACCAACTCACCCGCACACCCACTCACCCACCAATTCACCCACCCACTCACCCAGACACCCACTTACCCACCAACTCACCCGCACACCCACCCAACCACTCGCGCACACACACACTCACTCACTGACCAACCCACTCACTCACCAACCCACCCACCCACACACCCATGCACTCACCAACTCACACAGCCACTCAGCCACTAACTCACTCACCCACTGACCCACACACCCACTCGCCCACCAACTCACTCACCCTCATACCCACTGACCCACACACCCACTCACCCACCAACTCACTCACCCACTGACCCACACACCCACTCACCCACCAACTCACTCACCCACTGACCCACACACCCACTCACCCACCAACTCACTCACCCTCATACCCACTAACCCACACACCCACTCGCCCACCAACTCACTCACCCACTGACCCACACACCCACTCACCCACCAACTCACTCACCCTCATACCCACTGACCCACACACCCACTCACCTACCACTCACTCACCCACTGACCCACACACCCACCAACTCACTCACCCTCATACCCACTGACCCACACACCCACTCACCCACCAACTCACTCATCCACTGACCCACACACCCACTCACCCCACCAACTCACTCACCCACTGACCCACACACCCACTCACCCACCAACTCACTCACCCTCATACCCACTGACCCACACACCCACTCGCCCACCAACTCACTCACCCACTGACCCACACACCCACTCACCCACCACTCACTCACCCTCATACCCACTGACCCACACACCCACTCACCCACCCACTCACTCACCCTCATACCCACTGACCCACACACCCACTCACAGCACCAACTCACTCACCACTGACCCACACACCCACCAACTCACTCACCCTCATACCCACTGACCCACACACCCACTCACCTACCAACTCATTCACCCACTGACCCCACACACCCACCACTCACTCACCCTCATACCCACTGACCCACACACCCACTCACCCACCCACTCACCCTCGTACCCACTGACCCACACACCCACTCGCCCACCAACTCACTCACCCTCATACCCACTGACCCACACACCCACTCGCCCACCAACTCACTCATGCACTGACCCACACACCCACTCACCCACCCACTCACCCTCGTACCCACTGACCCACACACCCACTCGCCCACCAACTCACTCACCCACTGACCCACACACCCACTCGCCCACCAACTCACTCACCCTCGTACCCACTGACCCACACACCCACTCACCCACCCACCCACTCACCCTCATACCCACTGACCCACACACCCACTCACCCACCAACTCACTCACCCTCATACCACTGACCCACACACCCACTCGCCCACCAACTCACTCACCCTCATACCCACTGACCCACACACCCACTCGCCCACCAACTCACTCACCCTCATACCCACTGACCCACACACCCACTCACCCACCCACTCACTCACCCTCATACCCACTGACCCACAAACCCACTCATGCACCAACTCACTCACCCACTGACCCACACACCCACCACTCACTCACCCTCATACCCACTGACCCACACACCCACTCACCTACCAACTCATTCACCCACTGACCCACACACCAACCAACTCACTCACCCTCATACCCACTGACCCACACACCCACTCACCCACCCACTCACCCTCGTACCCACTGACCCACACACCCACTCGCCCACCAACTCACTCACCCTCATACCCACTGACCCACACACCCACTCGCCCACCAACTCACTCACGCACTGACCCACACACCCACTCACCCACCCACTCACCCTCGTACCCACTGACCCACACACCCACTCGCCCACCAACTCACTCACCCACTGACCCACACACCCACATCGCCCACCAGTGGACACATACCGGCTCACTCAGATACAGGTGCCCGTGGACACAGCCACTCACCCACCCATCCACCCACCAACTCACACAGCCACTCACCCACCTACTCACTCACCCTCATACCCACTGACCCACACACCCACTTACCCACCAACTCACCCGCACACCCACTAACCCACCAATTCACCCACCCACTCACCCAGACACCCACTTACCCACCAACTCACCCGCACACCCACCCAACCACTCGCGCACACACACACTCACTCACTGACCAACCCACTCACTCACCAACCCACCCACCCACACACCCATGCACCCACCAACTCACACAGCCACTCAGCCACTAACTCACTCACCCACTGACCCACACACCCACTCGCCCACCAACTCACTCACCCTCATACCCACTGACTCACACACCCACTCACCCACCAACTCACTCACCCACTGACCCACACACCCACTCACCCACCAACTCACTCACCCACTGACCCACACACCTACTCACCCACCAACTCACTCACCCTCATACCCACTGACCCACACACCCACTCGCCCACCAACTCACTCACCCACTGACCCACACACCCACTCACCCACCAACTCACTCACCCTCATACCCACTGACCCCCACACCCACTCACCTACCAACTCACTCACCCACTGACACCACACACCCACTCACCCACCAACTCACTCACCCCACTGACCCACACACCCACTCACCCACCAACTCACTCACCCTCATACCCACTGACCCACACACCCACTCGCCCACCAACTCACTCACCACTGACCCACACACCCACTCACCCACCAACTCACTCACCCTCATACCCACTGACCCACACACCCACTCACCTACCAACTCGCTCACCCACTGACCCACACACCCACCACTCACTCACCCTCATACCCACTGACCCATACACCCACTCAACCTACCAACTCACTCACCCACTGACCCACACACCCACCAACTCACTCACCCTCATACCCACTGACCCACACACCCACTCACCCACCCACTCACTCACCCTCATACCCACTGACCCACACACCCACTCACGCACCAACTCACTCACCCACTGACCCACACACCCACCAACTCACTCACCCTCGTACCCACTGACCCACACACCCACTCGCCCACCAACTCACTCACCCACTGACCCACACACCCACTCGCCCACCAGTGGACACATACCGGCTCACTCAGATACAGGTGCCCGTGGACACAGCCACTCACCCACCCATCCACCCACCAACTCACACAGCCACTCACCCACCTACTCACTCAAACCCTCATACCCACTGACCCACACACCCACTTACCCACCAACTCACCCGCACACCCACTCACCCACCAATTCACCCACCCCTCACCCAGACACCCACTTACCCACCAACTCACCCCACACCCACCCAACCACTCGCGCACACACACACAACTCACTCACTGACCAACCCACTCACTCACCACTCACCCACCCACACACCCATGCCCCACCAACTCACACAGCCACTCAGCCACTAACTCACTTACCCACTGACCCACACACCCACTCGCCCACCAACTCACTCACCCTCATACCCACTGACCCACACACCCACTCACGCCACCAACTCACTCACCCACTGACCCACACACCCACTCACCCACCAACTCACTCACCCCTGACCCACACACCCACTCACCCACCAACTCACTCACCCTCATACCCACTGACCCACACACCCACTCGCCCACCAACTCCTCACCCACTGACCCACACACCCACTCACCCACCAACTCACTCACCCTCATACCCACTGACCCACACACCCACTCACCTACCAACTCACTCACCCACTGACCCACACACCCACCAACTCACTCACCCTCATACCCACTGACCCACACACCCACTCACCCACCAACTCACTCATCCACTGACCCACGACACCCACTCACACCCACCAACTCACTCACCCACTGACCCACACACCCACTCACCCACCAACTCACTCACCCTCATACCCACTGACCCCACACACCCACTCGCCCACCAACTCACTCACCACTGACCCACACACCCACACACCCACCAACTCACATCACCCTCATACCCACTGACCCATACACCCACTCACCTACCAACTCACTCACCCACTGACCCACACACCCACCACTCACTCACCCTCGTACCCACTGACCCACACACCCACTCGCCCACCAACTCACTCACCCTCATACCCACTGACCCACACACCCACTCACCCACCCACTCACTCACCCTCACACCCACTGACCCACACACCCACTCACCCACCAACTCACTCACCCACTGACCCACACACCCACCAACTCACTCACCCTCATACCCACTGACCCACACACCCACTCACCTACCAACTCATTCACCCACTGACCCACACACCCACCAACTCACTCACCCTCATACCCACTGACCCCACACCCCACTCACCCTCGTACCCACTGACCCACACACCCACTCGCCCACCAACTCACTCAACCCTCATACCCACTGACCCACACACCCACTCGCCCACCAACTCACTCACGCACTGACCCACACACCCACTCACCCACCCACTCACCCTCGTACCCACTGACCCACACACCACTTCGCCCACCAACTCCACTCACCCACTGACCCACACACCCACTCGCACCACCAACTCACTCACCCTCGTACCCACTGACCCACACACCCACTCACCCACCCACCCACTCACACCTCATACCCACTGACCCACACACCCACTCACCCACCAACTCACTCACCCTCTACCCACTGACCCACCACACCCACTCGCCCACCAATCTCAACTCACCCTCATACCCACTGACCCACACACCCCACTCACTCACCCACTCACTCACCCCTCATACCCACTGACCCACACACCCACTCGCCCACCAACTCACTCACCCCACTGACCCACACACGACTCGCCCACCAACTCACTCACCCGTCGTACCCACTGACCCACACACCCACTCTCCCCCCACCCACTCACCTCATACCCACTGACCCACACACCCACCTCGCACCACCAACTCCACTCACCCTCATACCACTGACCCACACACCCACTCGCCCGACCAACTCCACTCACCCACTGACCCACACACCGACTCGCCCACCACTCACTCACCCTCGTGACCCCTGACCCCACACCCACTCGCCCACCCACCCACTCACCCTCATACCCACTGACCCACACACACCCACTCACCCCACCAACTCACTCCCCGCCATACCCCACTGACCCACACAACCCACATCGCCCACCAACTCACTCACCCTCATACCACTGAACCCATACACCCACTCGCCCACCAACTCACTCCCCTCATACCCACTGACGCCACACACCCACTCGCCCCCAACTCACTCACCCACTGACCCACACACCGACTCGCCCACCAACTCACTCACCCCCTCGTACCCAATCCCCCACCGAAGGTGCATGACGCTGGACTCGATGCACGGTGTTGACGCTGGGGGCGGCGGTGTGCAGATGGTAATCTGCACAAGCTGCGCTGCTGAACTGCAACCGTGGGCGTCGTACAATCGCGCGCACGAGCAGAGTATCACTCGCCTAGTCCTCAGCGAGGAGCTGCACAACCAGCTGGAGGTGCGTGGGTGGACGTACGTGGCGGGCGGGCGCGAGGGTGGGTGGGTGGCTCGGTCTGAGCGGTCCATTCGGCTCCACTGATCCCGGCCGTGACATCGCCAAAAACTCACCTCCCCCACCAAAATGTATGAGTCACAATGTCGGGGACCGACATTCACCGTGCGCCCCCCCCCCCCCTCCGGTCCAGCCGCCCGCTCGCAGGTGAAGTTTGCAATCAAGGCGGAGGTCCCGGGCTGGCTGCGTGAAATGCGCCACCTGGAGGAGCTGGTCCCTGGAGTGGGCCCCCTGACGCCGGCGCTCCTCAAGGCCCGCTGGGCGACCTCAGGCGCCTGCAGGGCCTGCGCCTGACCACCAGCGTCGCCCGCCTCCCGCCCGGCCTGGCCCTCCGGCGCACGCCGGCGGCCTGCGCTCGTTCGCACCTCGACAACGGCGGCGCGCGCCTCGCGTCGCTGGCGCCCCTGAGCAAGCTGTGCGGCTTGGAGACGCTGCGGCTGACGCGCTGCGGCCTGGAGCCCGCCGAGCTCGCACGGCCCCTGCTGGCGCTGGGACGCCTCAGCGAACTCGACCTCTCCCGCAACGGCCTCCGCTCGCCGGGAGACGGCGACGACGACGCGGCGATGTTGCCGGCGGCCGCCTGCAAGCGCCTCGCCATCCTGCGTCTCTCGGACAACGCCCTCGCGAGCGTCCCGCGCTTGGCGGCCGCGGCGGCGCTGCGCTCGCTCTTCCTCGACGGGAACCTCATCGGGGGCGAGCTGCCCGCCGGGCTGTTCCGCCTGCACGGCCTGCAGGTGCTAGACCTGAGCAGCAACGCCATCGTCACCCTGCCGCCCGAGGTGCGCCAGCTGACTCGGCTGAGCACCCTCCGCCTGTCGGGCAACGCCCTGCAGAGTCTGCCCGACGAGTTGTTCGGCTGCGAGGGGCTGCGGACGCTGGCTCGCCAACAACGAGCTGCGCGAGTTGAGCGGCCTGGTGGGGAGGCTGTCGAGGCTGCGCCGCTTGGAGCTGGCCGGGAACCGGCTGACGGAGCTGCCGGCCGAGCTGGGGGAGTGCGCGGAGCTGAGGCGCGGGGGGCTGCTGGTGGAGGCGGAGCTGTTCGAGTCGCTGCCGGCGCAGGTGAAGGAGGCGATGCGGGGCGCACAGCGGCGCGGCGACGCAGAGCCCCCCTGGGAGCCGGGAGAGAAGCACAAGGAACTGAGAGAGAAACCCAAGAAAGTGAGAACCCCCAAGACACCGAGAGACTTTCACCGGTAATTACAACCGGCATTGGCAACTCCAGCTATACAGCAGTAGGCAGCGTCAGGGTCGGGGTCGAAGCCACGGCCTCCTGTATAACAGGTGAGGTAGTTAACATCTGAATCAACAAGGCCTGTATAACAGGTGAGGTAGTTAACATCTCAATTACCAAGGCCTGTATAACAGGTGAGGTAGTTAACATCTGAATTAACAAGGCCTGTATAACAGGTGAGGTAGTCAACATCTGAATTACCAAGGCCTGTGTAACAGGTGAGGTAGTCAACATCTGAATTACCAAGGCCTGTGTAACAGGTGAGGTAGTCAACATCTGAATTACCAAGGCTGTATAACAGGTGAGGTAGTTAACATCTCAATTACTAAGGCGTGGACACCAATGAAGGTGCAGACGATCACCAGACTGAGTTTCACGTGAAGTAGCTTGCCTGATAACAGTGAGTGGAGTTAGTACGATTAGGGGTTGACAGGTCTGGGTGTAGACACTGATAAGGGGTCTAACACCTAAATAAATAAAAACTTGTATTAGGAGAAGCCACCGTTGGACAATTTGGACCCCCGTTTTTGTTTGTTTTTCCCCGTTGGCTCCAAGCACTTGATCATAGCCCCCAGCTTTTAAGGGCGGTCCGTGAATCGCCACTTCTCACCCCTTTCGCCGCGATGCCCGAGAGCGTGAATGCAAACTTAAAACGTTTCCCCGTCTTGACCGGGCCGTCTTGTTTCTTACGTCCCGTTGATTGCGTTGCCTCGGGCGGTCTGTTTGTCCCTCCTTGAAGAGACACACGCGCGGCCAAAGGAGATGCTGCTTGTACACATTGTCCCAGGGCTGGAAACCCAGGATCTCGGATGTCTCCATCTTAACCATTGTGAATCCCCCGAGAGACACGGCCATTATGAATCCACTGAGAGAGAGACTGCCTTTGTGAACCCTCTGAGAGACACGGCCATTATGAATCCACTGTGTGTGTCAGTGTGTGTCAGAGTTGTGGGGAGCGTGGTGTAGCGGTTATCGCTACGCTGCGCTACGAACCCGGCGACCCGGGTTCAATTCCCACTCACTGCTAATACCAGTGACGATTATCTGAACCGGTCCTGGGCCTCCCCTAAGTCGACTCGGCTCAAATAAGTACCTGGTGCGATGTGTGAACATCGCCACTGGGGAGACAAAGGCGGTCGGACGTGGTGTTGGCCGCACACCCCCTCGTGTACCGTTCCAGCCTTTATAGGTTTTGCTGCTACTCGCTAACAGCGCTTGCCCCTACAGTCTGTCAGGGTCGTTTGTCAGCCCACGAACCCATAATGAAGGGGGCCATTTTGGGTTCGAACGCATAACCCAGGAAATAACCTTGATGGATTGGTATAGTGAAAACCTACTTGGTAAACGAAGGGGCCGTCCATAAATGACGTCACGCACCTGGGGGGGGGGGTCAGACATTTGTGACTATGTGTGACAAGGGGGGGGGGTTGAGAAATGTGACGTCACATCCAAATGCGCAACTTTGAATTAATATAGACGACACGTTCTACTGAATTAAATAGACTTTTTAATAAATGTTTTCTCCTACGACATCAGAG